>NW_017255954.1:208156-227047 GCF_001594055.1 Mycetomoellerius zeteki
TGTATATGAGGATTCCACTCCAATTTTTTTCCAAGCCATTGGAGATTATTCCTTATTTTTATTTTTGCACTAAAAATTCATTTTTACATAAAAATGAAAATAAGAGATACAACCTCATGGCTTTGATCTTGACAAATGATATCCAAGACATGATCCTGAATAACATAAGAGGTTTTAGCCATCGATCGGACACCTTACGTAATGTTAATGCCGGCGGTACTGTAACTTTCAAGCCTCATAACTCGAAAAGTACTTTGTGAAAAATAACTTTATTGTAGTGTTTTGAAAAGCGCTTAACACATTAGCTATTAGATTCTGGAATCAAAAATAGAGTATGCCATTTAAAAAAAATTGACGCGACCTTGACCTGATCTTGGCGGCGCCACTCAAGGTCAGACTGACCAGATCAGTGAATAATGGCTACGTTTACACCGTGCGCTTAGTCCGCGGCCTATACGATAGATGTCCTTGTTTATCCTGTATATTAAACAAAGACATCTATTGTATAGGTCGCGAACTAAGCGCACGGTGTAAACGTAGCCAATGTGTACGGCTACGGGTCTGAGCACAAGAATTGTCATAACGGTCATAACGCTTACATATGCGGGGTCTACAATAGAAGTCATAGATGTTGTAGAGTTTTAAGTCGTAGAAAATTAACCAATCACAGTCGAAGAATAATCGGCTATAATTGGTCAATTTTCTACGATTTAAGACCCTACGACCGCTACGACTTCTATTGTAGACCCCGCATTAGAGACTTAAGTTGTAGACGTAAGTAACGCACAAGCTTTGGCGTATGACGTACGACTTATTGCTGTCTCTTGAAGACACGGCAATAAGTCATACGCCAAAGCTTGTGCGTTACTTACGCCTACAACTTAAGTCTCTAAGGCCGGTATTCATAGTCAGTTCTTATATTCAAGACCGTCTTAAGTTCAGTCTTGAGATATCACGAACCAATCAGAGGGCCGCATTAGCATTTCAGACCGTCTTAAGATATTACTTAAGACGGTCTGAAATAAGATCTGACTATGAATACCGACCTAAGTAAGCGTTACGACCGTTACGATTATTCTTGTGATCAGTAAAACCCTATCGTAAAAAGCTGGTACAATCAGTGCGCGCATCTCATTTTCTTTTTTGATAGAGATTCCTCGTGCTATGATTGCACGATTTCATGCATAAACCGACCGAACGATGGCACTATTAGCGCATTGAAATTAGAGTCCCTAGAAATAAGAGTCTGGACATCTAGTTAGAAGCAAAATGGCGTACGTATATGTGCAGTATGTAAGATACGCATACATGTGCACTTACACAATTGTACATATACAATTGTGTAAGTGCACACATATGTGCTCAGTCATCAGTTTCATAACGACGATTAGTCGCGCCACATTACTTCAGAACCAATGAAAAATCAAACAAAATCGTTCAGACTTTTAATTCTAGGGACTCTAATTGAAATATGCCACGCGGTAGTAGTATCGGCTGTCCGTGCCAAAATCGTAACATATTTCTCTCCGCGTATATATGTATATATATATATATATATATGTATGTATAATCAATATAAGTTTATAAAGCAGAAAAAATACATTTCAAAAGTGTTTGAGAAAGTTATCAATTGGAGAAAATTATTATATAATATTATATGAGCCGTTTATTTTGAAAGTGACCTAAGTCCATTTATTTTTAAATTGAGATATTTAAGAGTTTGCGTTTCAATAAAATTAAAAATATACGTATAGGATACCAACATGTCACACTGCTTAAGTGTATCTAAGAGAGTTAAATTTACAATTCCTATTAAAATAATAGCAATTATTAAGTGAATAATATGTGTTTTCTTACTACAAATGGAGTTAAGCCACTTTCAAAATTAACAACTAGATTTGTTATAAAATTTGAAAGAGCCCAAGTCCATTCGACAATTTAAAATGCTTCAAATTGAAAAAACAATACTCAATTTATTTTATATTATTTCTTTACAACACTTCAAAAACACAATTTATGCAATTCAGGAAATCTTCTAACTATATAAATTACATAACAATTTACTGCTCATCTACATTTTGTGTATGCGGGAGGGATTTGAAGAAGTCATGGTGCTCCGGTAGTATATATCGTAGTAAGTCCATCATGTCCTTATTTCGCTGTTGAAATTTGTCTTATATTTTTATAAAGTGGTGTCAATACAATATTTTCGAATTTTCTTGGTCTACCCCGACGTGGTAATAAATCCAGGATTTTAAACTCTGCATTCTCATCCATTGATATCTTATAGAAAATTTTATATGGTTCATTTCTCAAAAAACGCATCCAGCATATTTTTAACCAATTTATTGTTTCTCCGTTAGAATTCTTTACCCTTTTAAAAACTGCGTCCTCCAAAAATCTTGTTGATATGAAATCCTCTTGTTTCATTTCATTTAGAATAAAGTTATTACCTTTCCGGCACTTTTTGATAACATTATAATAATCTTGGGGGACAAACAGTAAATTATTTTTCTTTAATGACATTTCTACGACGCCAAAATCTCTATCATTCGGTAAAAATGAATGTCCTAATACTAAAAATTTGTGGTCTATGATTTCCACATTATAATAGATTGGACTTAGGCCACTTTCAAAGTAATGTTTTTAATTATTGAAATAATTGCGAAAATTTATGTGTCAGAAATTATCATATACTCTGAATATACTTAACCGCAAAATGTTGTTTATGACAGCTAACTTCAAGTTGTACACGCTAGTACAGTCAACAACAAAAAATTGACAAATGGACTTAGGCCACTTTCAAAATAAACGGCTCATATATAGAGATAATTTTTTTTATTACCTTATCGCCTACATGGTGGAAGTCTGATTCACGTATCATATTGGGAGTTTTAGCTTTCAGCTGCCCACTATATGATGTAGCTAGGACGTGCAAATCTTGACGTTGGCCACGTTCTTCCTCTCTTACTTTCTCTACTTTACGTTCGAGGATCTGAGAGAGTTTCGCCAAAACAGGAAAATGAGGCAATATTTTGATCAATATTATCAAAGAGTTCCTTATTTGCACATAATCCTTCGAATCTAGACACACTACAATAGCCTATCAAAAAAAATTAATTCAATCACAAGAGTATTCATTCTCAGCATTGTGAAATAGCACATCTACATATACAGGGTGGGGCATTTTAATCGCCCCAGGCGAATATCTCAGAAACTAAGAGAGATACAAGAAAAGTTTTATATGAAAGTTGTAGGTTTTCTTGGTGGAAAGAAGGTGGAAATAACGGATTTTGAGGCCTGTTCTTTTTGACTGAACTTTTGCCAGTTCATCTTTCTTCCTCTTCGTTCCTCTTGGAGAGAAAAGGAAGAAAGATGAACTGGTGCAAAAGTTCAGCCAAAAAGAACAAGCCCTTGGATAGGAGGCACTACCAAGGTCAGGTCAGGGTCAACATGAATTTTTTAAATGGAACCCCCAATTTTTTTATTGCATATTCTTGTAGCACACCTCGAGAGCTTTCCAAAACGCTATAATAAAATATCTTTTTATGAAGCATTTTTCGAGTTATAAGAGCTGCGGTCCGTTTGACGCTACAAACGCTTTGAAGCGTTTGAGCGATCAATCAGAACGAAGAATTTTACGAATTGATTAATCAAAGAATGCTTCGAAGCGTTTGTAGCGTCAAGTGGACCGCAGCCAAGGTTTGCATGTTATGCGTGGTCTACAATGGGCAGTAATAGTAGCGGATGAAGCAGTAAGACGTCGCAGTAAGCTGGTTTTTCGGTATTATAAGGTGTAGAGCAAGTCCGTAAGTGAAATGGTTGAAATCCATTTCTTGCTCTACTCTCTTACTCTCAACCAATGAGAACTCAGCATTCAGTAGTAAAGAAAACGCGCGCAAGAAGCTAGTGCTGTTTTTGCATGCTATAACCTAAATTTCGAGTATGGCAGACATGGAGTTTCATGATAGTTCTGGGCGTGATTTTGAAATAAGGATTAACCGAGAATTAATTGCCGTGGTCCGATGCAATCGGTTTTTGTATGATAAGACCGAAAAATTATATGCCAACGCCAATGTGAAAACCGAAGCATGGAGACAAATCGGTGCAAGTCTCTAAGTCATTGTAGACACTCAGACGTAAAGAGACCCTAATCCTACAGCCTACTTCTAATGTCTACTTCTTAATCCACTACTGCTACTGCCCATTGTAGACCACGCATTACAGTATCGCTGGTATTAGTATTACCAAGATGTCTGACCGACGGTTAAAACATCTTGAATGTTGTTCAGGATCATGTCCTGGATAACATTTGTCAAGATCTGTGCTACAAGAATATGCATATAGTTTTAAAAGATCGGAAAAAAACTCAATTCTTCCAATTTTTCCGTGGATTTTTTCAGCTTTTTCCCAAGAAATTTGTAAAAGTTACAGCAATTTTTTATACAGGGTGTCTCAAAAAAACGGATCGAAACACAATGGAGACGTAGATTGGATCAAGGGGAACAAAACAGTTTTGTACCATTTTGCAGTTGACGCAATATTTAACGAGATATTAACGTTTAAAGATAGGCGAATACAAGCGTCCGACCATTGTTTCGATCCGTGTTTTTTTAGACACCCTGTATATCAGCGGAGCCAAATTGGCGTCGTCGACGATTCTAATGTTAAAGTAGCCCTCGCATTTTTTACATATACTACCAACTGTAAAATCCATCCAGCAATCTCACCGTGGTACATATCCGGTAACGCAGGTAATGTCGGTAGTATATGTCAAAAATGCAAAGACTACTTTAAAGTGCTGTAACTTTGCGAAAAAAAATCGTAGCATCTCGTTTTTTTTAAATTAAAGGGGAAAACTCGAACTTTATGCCGCTGCGAATGGCATTTTCCTAAAAAATTTTACAAATCCGTCAAACTTAGCAATTTTCAATATAACAAACACATCCTCATATTTTGAGTTACAGTGGTAGGAATGCATTAAACTTAAAATCTGGCCATAATGTTTTAAAGAAGAGATTTCAAGCTTTAATTAAAAAAAAAACCAGCCTACGATAATTTTTCGCAAAGTTATCGTCAGTCAAAATTGGCCAATTTTTGCCCAAAATTTTTCTATGACATAATTTTCTTGAGCAGTATATATTCAAATATGCGTATATAATATATAGAACATTGTTCATGAGATCATGTAAATACCTTTGTGATCTTATAGTGCCACTTATGACACACGTGTCTATAATTTTCAAATCCAACCATATCATTCGCTTCAGAAAATTGATTGCTCACACGAAACTTGGTCACAAAACCAGGATAATTACTGCATTCCTACACAGAAGAAGATATTTACTAATACATATTCAAATTAGATAAGAGTACCAAAATAACAAAACGAAAGCGTAAATATCTTTTCTAAAGTAGTTCTTCTCTAAGAGAATCTCGAGAAATGTGTTAAATCGTAATTTACCTTATCAAATATGGCTTTTTCGGAATGCCATCTCATCACAGTTTCCAGCATGGCGCATAAAAATCTGCCATATCGATTTGCTTCATTCTCTGTGCACGAAGTGACTGAATATGTAATATCACAGAAAAGCTGAAAGAAACCAATTTTATCATAAAAATAGTTACAAGTGAAATGTAACAAGCTATACATGTATTTTATACAACAAATTTTGACAAATGAAAGTAACTATGTAATAAATTAATATGCCACTTTAATTATTTACAATAACATGAATACTAGAGAGGACTTCCTTACACGATCGTAACAAAGCAGAGTTGAAAAATTTGCAGTCTTCAGGGAGTGGATGGTATGTACAAATTTCGCACAGTACATGGCATCTACAGTTGTGAATGTACACCGCGGGAATAGGCACAACTGTAGAAACTGTGTTATCGTCTCGTTTTTCGCTGATTTAGCACTTCGTGATAAAAACCATGTATCCTTTTCTTGTCTATAAGTCAGTTATAAACGTATAATCAGTATTAAATACATGAATTGCTACATTATACAACAATAATATTATAACAATAATATTTGTTATGCTTATATGTTATAAGAAATAACGAGATTTTACCTCAGGTACGCAAAAACTTTTTCGACATGTTCTTCTTGTTTCTTTTTTTCGTCCTGCAGCTTCTCAATAAGAGTGGTATATCTTTCTTGTTCCTTCTTTCCTTTACTTACATTCTAAAAATCAGCATTACTTTAAATCAGGGAAGAACAACATTTTCAAGTTTGAAATAAATTATTTTTCAATCATAACATTATAATCAATAATAATAAATGTATAATATATTTGCGTACCATATCTTTGGAATCAACGGTTTGAACTGCAAGTTGCTTCAACTTGCCGACTTCCCTTTGATAGCTTTCCACCGGCACGTATAAATCATACATCGACAGAGACCAAAATGTAACTAAGAATTGCGGCGATATGTCCTCCCAAACTTTTAAAGGATGCAACGGTCTGACAGACTGAGCGACAGGTGCCATAACGGTTTGCGCGGCTTCCGCGTATTTTAATTGCTTCATAGCCGTGGACATTTTCTTATAATTCGGATCAGCTTTACGGAGAGCGTCATATTTTATCTTTAAGAAAATCAGTTAAGAAAATACAAAAATTTATATTTAAAAAATCTATATCCTCGTTTTTTTAATAACAAATTGTATACAATTGTACGCAAATTTACATATCTTTTAACTAAATTAATGGTTGATATATATTTAATCAATATTACTATCAAGAAAATTCGAATACGAATATAAATAACTCGCTTACATTTATGGCATGCGCAAACATTGGCCGTGCTAAAAAAAATGCGACGTCTGCATGTATGTGATTGTCCTGAAGCATAGAATGGATTGACGGTAGTCGTTCCACATATTCGTCTACTGTCATAGTTGAACCCAAGAAAGTTCCAAATTGCACAAGCGTATCCTGGCATTGATCGTACAACTTGCCTATTATACGAAAAAAAAAAAAATAGTAAATATCTATCAACAAGAAAAAATTTTTATCTTTAAATTTTTATCTTGCTCTCCATATAATTCTATTTACCAACAAGTTTTAAATGAGATTTATCTGTCTCTCTGTAAACAACGCAATGTTTCTGTTGCGCCATTAACAGGCACAGAGCGACCGCGAGATCTTGCTCAGCGAGAGTTTCCTTCAAACGCTGAGAGGATTTCTTCGTGTTACGGACTTGACTAAAGTAACCGGCCTTAAGAAAAAAAGTTTTTATGTTAATTTGTCTGCGTCAAAATTACGACATTGCAAATTTATGCGATGCTATAGTTTACCTCATTTTTTAATAGATCTCCGCCTGCCATAGCATCCAGTTGATCAGATGTCATTTCTTCGGCGGCTTCGATACCAGCCATTTTTTGTACTATTTCTTTTAATATTAATAAATCTAGGCTAGAAGTAGAGCAGTATATTGAAACAAACTGATTAATATATAATTGATAATAGTTGGATTTAATGCAATTTATCTACGTGAGAACGTACCTCTTTTGAGCTTTAAGTTGATTCGCTACATATTGTAACAATCCTGTTAATTCGATGTTATACTTCTTAAATATCGCTCCGCAAAAAGAAGCCAGAGATTGTAGCCATAAGGATATACTGGTGCCATCATGTTTAAATCTATCTCTGTCAGCACCCGCTAACGCTTCTACAAGACAATATCCCAAAACATCGTACGAGATATTTGTCAAGTATTTTAAAGAGTCCACCACAGGTCCTATGCATCCAATACGATGAGCATGTTACGATCTTTCTTTGCAAAAATGATTAAAACGACAGAAAGTACACGGGGTGTCTCAAAAATAATGGGGGCGTAAAAGGGATCAAGGGGAACAAAAAAAGTATCTTACATCATTTTGAGATATTCGCTGTAAAAACTTCAGCTAAAATAACATTCTTGGATAGTGTAGGCGCGATGCGACGAAACACATAGGACCGCCATGCCAGGCGGCGAAGCGCTATTCCCTCGCTGCGCGCCGCCGCTGTCGAATGAGGTACAATGGGCCGTGCTATGAATTCGCGCGGCGCGGGTTTACCGCACATTGGCTTACACATTTTCTTTATTAATTCAAAAACTACAGCGAATATCTCAAAATGATATGACTTTTTTGATCCCCTTGATCCTTTCTTCGCCCCCATTATGGCTCCTACCCTATTTTTGAGACACCCTGTATATTCGATACGTACCTATGAGATTGTCATATAACTGAATCTGTATGAGGACATAATCGAACAATACACCCGGTGAAGAATGTGTAAGTTTTCCTATTGACCGGCCAACTGGCTTGATCGTTTCTTTGCTCACGCGCTTCATGATCGATTTGATCTTTTTTTGAGCATCTGCACGTTTCCGCAGCAGTGCGGCATGTTGTAAAGGCGTATCATTCTTCCAGCGCGCGTACAGACAATAGCGATTCTGATATGGATAGTATTTGAGAATATTCCACAATTCCTCAGCAACACAACAATTGCAGTCCATGAAGGAAAGGGAAGGTAGCAACGCGACGTCAAGTATCGTCAGAACATCATAATACAGACTGCAGTTCTTATTCAATGGTTGCTTGCTCGCGTCAAGTGGACAGTGCTTGATAGCGGAGTGACACAATCTCATCACCTTGTACATTAGAATAGGATCCTGGTGCAGATTCGGTCCAAGTACAATCAGCATCGGCAACAAGTAATCATGAATGTCCTCTAGATTGTATAATGATGGCGGAGAGAGAGAGCTCTTTAATGGAGGCACTTTACGACCCAGCAATTTTGGAGAAACAATACAATGCCTGTAACGAAATAATGTTGAAAACTTGCGACCATGATTAGAATATAACAATTAATTATTATCTTTATTACTATTTGCGGCACATGGTTTTTGTTCAATAATGTAATTCTACAACATACTTTCTTAACATAAGCAATATATACATTACATCTCCGACCAAAAATTTGGAAACACTTGTAATTTTTTCGCATTTCACGAAAAGTTAAATATGCTCAGAACACTCTCCTCTACAACATATCTAAAGGACACTTAAATCGGTGATGAATCACCTAAAATGCATATTTACCAAATTTACTTTTCCTAAAATGTTTTTTAACTTCGCAACTAAAAAGCTTACGAGAAAAAGACAAAAGAAGAAAAATATTTGTTATAATATGTTTGATTTGTATAAATTTTTTCAAAATTTTTTGAAAACTTTCTTCAACCGTCAATTTATTTTAAAGAAAGTTTTTATACACAATAAAATTTTACACAATAAAAAATCGATATCTGCTGAAAAATCATCGTACCCTTTTTTTTTTCAAAAACATTTTAAAACTTGAAAAGCCTACTTTAAAATACTTTTATACTATTTTATCCGTTGATGTTTTATCACACTGCATCACTTCAATAAGACAAAAATATTACAAAAAATTAATTTTCAATTTTTGTAATTTAAGAATAAAATGTCGTAGAAAAAAAATTCAAACGCAAATTTAATGTCCTATCTTTGCGCTTTAAAATGCGTGATCGAAAACTTCTCTACGATTTTTTTCACCGGCATATTTAACTTTTCACGAAAAAATGCGAAAATATCGCAAGTCTGAACTTTTTTAACTTACAACTTTGGCCGGGGGCGTAAATACTAGAAATGTACGAATTATTCAATTCGGATTTGAATCTTTGCAGTTCGAATTCTTTAAAAATTTCAAATCTCTAAGAGGTTCGAATACAAATCACATATATGTTGACAATCTTAAACGTTGACAATAAAATAATATTTTCCGCTAATGAATAAAACAAATCTTGTTTTATAAACTGATTAATCAAATCTTCTAAAAGCATTCTTTGAAAATTCCCAGATTTTCCAAGAGATTCAAAATTCCAAGTAAAATTAGCGAATCTTCTGAATAGCTTTGAAGTAACTTTAACTTAAGGAAGCGCCTAGTTTACAGTCAAAAAAATCAATTTTTTCCATAAATCGACAGTACAACTTTTCGAGAGAATGTTCTTAAAATTTTAGAGTGAAATTTGAAGCCCTTCGGTAGATTTAGCGCTTGCAACACGCAGATACATATGAGCCTCTTAGTTGATAAGTCGCATAAGTCTAAAATTAGGAAAAATGTGTTTGTTATAGAAGTAGAAAGTATTAAGAATGTTTGTTTTATCTATCAATTTAATTTACTTTTATTTTGTTTTTATGCTCATAAAAAATAAAAATCGATTTTACATCATAAATAAAATGACCGTAAAAATAGTTGGACTTAAGTCATTATTTCAGATACTTTTACAGTCACTTTATTTATGATGTAAAATTGATTCTTATCTTCATTTTTATTTTACACTAAAAATTCATTTTACATAAAAATGAAAATAAAAGATATAACCTTCAATGGCCTTGATCTTGACAAATATTATCCAGGACATGATCCTAAACAACATTCTAGAGATTTCAGCCATCGATCGGATACCTTGCGTAATGCTAATGCCGGCACATACTGTGATTTTCAAGCCTAACTCGAAAAGTACTTCATGAAAAAATATTTGATTATAGTGTTTTGGAAAGCTCTTGAGATAAGCTATAAAAAAAATGTAATGAAAAATAGGGGGTTCCATTTAAGAAATTAAAAGTGACCTCTTCATGTGACCTTCAAATAATTATTTAAGGTCAAATTAATGGCACTTATGTCCCACTCGAAATCATACAACTTTTGTCTGAAACATTTTTTCATATTTTCCATATTTTTCGAGATATTTGCCTGGGGCAATTAAAATGAAACACACGGTATATCGTCATGTCATATTTATTATTAATCGATTGTTGAAATTTCATTTTCATTGCATTAGCAAAAAAAAAATCAAAGAAATGATTTTGTCAAAGAATTTAAATTTAAAATAAATTTCCAAAAATTTCCCTGAGTATAACCCAATAAAATCCAAAGAAAATTTCATTTGTCAAGAGTAAAAAACAAATTCCATGAGAATTCCAGGTTTTCCCATTTTTTTCTCGGTACAGATTCCGTTTTATTATCTATACAGGGTGTCCCGTAAGTTTGTGCCAATCGCTTTTGTGTAGATAGAGCGGAAACTGAATCGACTAAACTGAATCGAAAAGTCCTCTATCATTTTGCAATTTTCGCAATAGTTAACAAGATATTAATTACTAAAAATTGCCGCGAATATTGGCTTTCAATAATTTTTTACTCAAACACTATCAACTTTGTAGAAAAACTGCAAGAGACAAAAATACATTTATTTTCTTCTCATAGAACTCTGACAATTTTTTCAGAATTTTTTAATACCGTATTTTCTTATGTTGGTAAGAATAAGAAAATGCAGTACTAAAAAGTTGATAAAAAAATCTGAAAAAAATTCTTAGAGTTCTATGAGAAGAAAATAAATATAATATATTTTTGTCTCTTGCAGTTTTTTTTACAAAGTTGATAGTGTTTGAATAACAAATTATTGAAAGCCAATATTCATGGCAATTTTTAGTAATTAATATCTTGTTAACTATTGCGAAAATTGCAAAATGGTAGAGGACTTTTCGACTCAGTTTAGTCTGCTCTATCTGTACAAAAGCGATTGGCAAAAACTCACGGGACACCCTGTATATTAAAAATTTAACTTAATAAATATGTTAAAAATTATATTTCAATGATTCTCAATACAATTTAATTCAATTCGGGAAAAATTTTGCCAATCTGGTTTGATTTGGATTCAAACAAAGAAATGAAATTTGATTCTACTCGATTCGGCATAAAAAAAACCTTGATACGTACATCTCTAATAGATACATTAATTAATAACTTACTTTCTGTATACTGGTTCAACAAGAGCCTGAATCATTTTACACAATGCTAGAGCTATGGGACGTTGATCTGTAAAACAATAGTCTGGCAAGCGATTGAATAAACTTTGTGCCACTTCCCAAGCTCCAACTTCCAAAAGCGCTTCACATAACCCAAATTTTTGATTGGTTGCATATTTATCCTTTAAAATGGAAGAGATCAAAATACGAACAATTAATTAAACATAACTACTAAAAAAGATCAAATCTTATATACGACTGAATTGGCATTTTTTTTTCAAGGATACACAGTTTCATAAGCCTAAGTAAAAAATTGATTTGCAAATTATTATGTATTTTGAATAGAGATGTATTCTTTCACTAATTACGTTTCACCAAACTTTTTTGCTAAACTCAAATTTGTGACAAAAATAATTCGTAAAATTTCTTTTTGCTCATTACTTGTGCATTTTCCTTCTCCTCTACAACATCCTCTTTGTCTTTTGTTGAGATCACGCTCATTTTCCGCACGTATTCCTTGGCCTGCTTCATCACCTGCTCGTGATCTGATATGATAGTTTTATCGTCTGGTACTAGCCAAGGTAATATATCATCCAGTTTAATCACACCATGCTGTAGCATTAACGCGGTAACCTTTTGCAGTGAGAACGGCGTGGCGTTTATGGTGGAGCAGTATTTAAATCCTAACACCTCACAAAGTACCTGCTGATCGCTCATGTATGAACGTATTAAGGGAATAAATAGAGCATCATCTTGTGGTCGGTTTTCAAAGGTTTCTAATAAGATATCGAGTACTCTATTAGGATCAAGATTGAAATAACCTGTAAGGACAATATCATTTTATACTTTTATTACTTTTTCCTTTAATTTAGTTATTCATAAGTTTTTGTTTTTATTAAAACTATATAACTTTTGCAATAGAGACCTCTGAAAAAAGTGATATTTGTACTTGTAATAAAAACATTAACCAGTTATTCATACCAATAAGAGATTTAACAATTTCCAATGTCGAGGCCACTTCACTGTCTGGACGCTCTTGATTTAATTCTACAATGAGCTTGGAATAGCCCTCGCTCTCTTCACGAAATAAATTAAATTTTCTTTGTTTATAACTGCAAAAAGGTGAGCAGGATATAAGAAACTTGTTTATTCTATAAATAAGCTTTATATAAATTGATGGGAAAATACTTACTACAATTTTGTTTTTACTTTTATAAACTTGGTTTGAAAATTTTTGTTTTTCAATGTCCCTACATCTTGTAAAGTTTCAATCTCTAAACGTTCTTTCAATATTCTATCGGTCAAAAACTGCAGGGAATAAATAAGAAGTTAAGGTAACATAGTGGAATTTGAGCTCAATTAATTAAAATAAATGAAAAGTAGTAACTCCGGATATTTTAATATTAGAATCGCCGATAGTGCCATTTTGGCTCTGCTAATCATGTCAACTTTTTTTTTCTTCTTTTTTTTGTATTAGATATACAGTAGAAAATATTAAATATAAAAATATATGAATACAAATAATTCTAACGATACATATAATACAAAAAACATTGCATTAACAAAACAAGGATAAGAAATTAGCACTTTCGGCAATTCCAGCGGGATACTACTATTGTCGGTTCATAAAAATATGTGTAAAATATATTTATATATAAAAATAAATGTATATCTTATACCTTCTCAGACTCTTTCACAATATAATAAAAATTATTCCTTTCTTCACTATGCACTTCTGCATCAATTAAAGTAAATATGTCCACTATTGCAGATGGTATGGAACCATCAAAACCCTACAAATAAATTATACATGTTAGTATATTATTACAATACCCCATTTAATTTCGTTACAGTTTTGTACAAAGTTTAAGATAATAAAAAGAATCTCGTCATACCGTAAGTTCACCTAATGTCTGAATTACATTGTCCTTTTTTATGTTTCCATGGATTCCATTTGATATTAATTCGTATAATCCGCGTCTCCATTCTATAAAAAAAAACAATAAAAATCCTTTATTACAACGTACAACGTCACAATTATACAATCAAATAATATAGGACGTTTTCAAGCAAGAGGTGATATGGTTGACGCGATGTAACATGATTATTTCATTCTTGTTTAACACTGCAAATAATAAGAATGATATGATTCACAGTGTTACATTGTGTCAACTAGGTCGCTAGCTGAAAAATATTCATAACTTAAATATAAAATGTTACACACACACACACACACACACACACACACACACACACACACACACACACATATAGGAGAATAGTACCAAATATAAATACAAAATAAAAGCTTGAAATAACATATACACTTTGACTTCTATCTCCTTTACAAAATCTCAGCGCAAGAAAACAAACAAGAAAATTCTTCATTATAGCATTATTTCGATATAGAAGTCATCATATATAGGATATCCCAAAACCACTGCATTTCCTCTTAAGAACATATTCTTGAAGTAATTTTGAGATGAAAATCCTAATTCAAAAATGTCAAGGCTATAACAGTTTTTGAATCATAATTGATTAAAGATAGTTTGTAATTTGAAAAATATTATAGCCTCGAGCTTTTGCGTATTAAGATTTTCATCTTAGAATGTTCAAAAGAACTCAGAAATAATAATAGAGGCTATAAAAGTAAAATGGTTTTTGATTTATAAGCATTTAAAGTTAGCTTATAATTCAAAAAATTATTATAATCTCGATATTTTCGTATTAGGATTTTCGTCTCAAAATTACCTCAAGAATACGTCCGTAAATGAAAATGCGGTGGTTTTGGGACACCCTGTATAACTGCTTTATGTATCACAGATAGACAAAAATTTTCTTTTGGTCCAGGTATTAGACCATGATTATGTATTTTGATGCTCTGAAACCGAATTCGATGCTCCATCACATCACAATTTTTATTATCAACAGAAAATGGCTTGATTATCCACTTATTTTAACCAGCTTATATATCAACTTTATAAACTTGCATATTATCGTCGAACTTACTTTCTACCTTTTATTTTAGCTTGCATATTAAAAATTACAAGCTGCAAATGGTATTGGAAAATCATACGATTTTCCATAAAAAAATTGTGACTTGATAGAGCAATTTGGATTTGTGGTTTCAGAACGTCAATATACATAAGAATACTATGGTCTAATATCTGGATCAAACATTAAATTTTATTTTGTATATCTGTATAATTAATGTGACCAGATATTTTTAGTAAAGCAGGATACTTTATATTATAGGATAGAGGAGAATATAAATGAATATAAAGATAAATATAATATTTAGATATATAATAATATAAAGATAAACATAGTATCAGACTGTTTCTTATTCTGATAAAGTAAATTACAATGTTTACAAAACATTGGCATTCTAATGGATCTAGACATGGAGATAACCTGCCAAATACTTTTATATAGCTTTTGTATAGAAAGTACCAGTGGAAGTTTCAAAAGCATTAAAAATAAATATAATTTATTTTTAAAAAATAATACAATTACTTTTTTATATTTTTAGATGTTAGCAGAACAGTAAAACGATCACCTTGAAAATAGAACCGTTGCACTAAAAGCAGAACATCTGGTCACATTATATACAAATCATTATATAAATGATCTGAATAATAAAATGCAATGTATATTAAGTAAATTAAACAGAAAAACAATGAGATACAAACAGAAAGAAAAAATTACAGGTATTTTCAGCCGTATTCGAGATATTATTCAAGTATATATAATTCATAAATAAGTAAATAAATAAAAAATTGATAATTGTATCATTATCATGAAATCGAAAGAATACATAAAACTGCTTTATGCCGAAGTGAGCAATACATAGAACATGTATGTATGCTAAGGGATATATGAGGAAGATTGTGCTTGTTCGTGGAGAAATGACAATAAAGCGGATCGGCATGCTGGCTCTAAAGGCGTCCAGAACGTATACTCGCGGCCTTATTACCTGGTGTGTTGCCTTCCTTAAATTTGTGCTTGATTAGCTTGAGGCTGCAAACAGTCGTGAATTGACAAATTAAGTCTTCAGTAGAGCGAGTTAACGGGGAGAAGATAAGTGTTTTCGCGACCAGCAATGCACCGTGTCGATCGCGTCGACCAGGCGACGCGCTAACAACACCACTTACAAATCATTTTTCCCATGCTTATCCCATGACTTCCACAATTCTGTATGCCATACTTTGCTGGCCATATTCAGCGCTCTGGTCCGTTTAAAAAAATGGAGCTTTGAGCGTGCACCGGGAATTAAAAATCAACTCGACATCGCAGGTTAACGAGGAGAGAGAGAATGTATTTTTTCCCTTCGATTCACCACTATGGCTATGGATGCTGAAGCTAATAACGAGCGCGTCCCCGAAGTCCACGAAATATGGCGTGTTAAGCCTATTCTACATTTGCGTAAGCATAGTTGTAGGTGGTTGAGTGCATCAATGTTGCCAGATGGCCACAGCCAAAACCCCCCCACAAACAACGCCAATTCCCTCTAGATGAACAAAGGCCCGTATTCATAGTCAGGCATTATATTTAAGGCTTCCTTAAATTTATCTTCAGATGCTCTACGAATTATTTCATTGGCTACTGAGCATCTAAAAGATAAATTTAAGGAAGCCTTAAGTATAAGGTCTGACTATGAATACAGGCAAAAGAACCCCCCCAAAAACTTCAAGCGAATTTTCAGTAGAGTCCTAGATTTATCAGAGAGGCGCAACCGGTGTTACGCATTCTGATTCGCTGTTGCAATCACATGACTTGGCAGCCATTTATAGTACTAGTGACATATTTCTATTTCATTTTATCCTATACATTCTACCTCACTCTATCTCACTCTTGCTCTTGAACAGTATCCATGCTGACTAAATTGTTATTACTGGTATTATACAGAAAGTCCTGATTATTTATTCGTTAACAGTAGATATATATGCTTCACAATTATCATTTTTTTCAATGTTTCTTGAATGTAAGAATATAATACTGCAATCGTACCTGCAATTATACAATATCTTATCTTCAAACATTTCTGTTTTAATTTACGAACAAGCAATCACAAATGACTTTAAAATTACTTCATTTCAAACAGTTGGAATACTCCATAGATTAAACCATATGAAATTCTTCTACATATCATGCAGAATTATTTATCTGAGTGATGCAATAATGTTTTTTTTAATTTCAAGAATAATTTTATCGAGAATCTTTACCATCGAGTAAAGTTTTACTCCGTTAACAGCAGTGCAAATTATAAGAGGTTATGGT
Source organism: Mycetomoellerius zeteki (assembly GCF_001594055.1). Classification (NCBI taxonomy): domain Eukaryota; kingdom Metazoa; phylum Arthropoda; class Insecta; order Hymenoptera; family Formicidae; genus Mycetomoellerius; species Mycetomoellerius zeteki. The sequence goes on from NW_017255954.1 coordinate 225,255, forward strand.
GATACGCAAAAGCGATTATAATGACAATTAATCAACTGACTTAATACGTAAATATTCCCTCTAAAGAATTGATACGATTCATTTAAATATAATTTTATATTACTTTGTCTTATCTTGTTTGACAGTTTAAAGGCAGTTTTCATAGCATGTTTAGTACCCTTCCTAGTACCTTTGTCATACTGACTTAAGCCGGTTGCGCCTCTGATAAATCTAGGACTCTAGTTTTCAGGTCCAATGAATACTGTCGGCACTAAAAAAAAAAAGAAGGGAAAAGAATTAATTTTAAATTGAATATAATGTATTACAATATTTATTACAACGTTAATTATATCTAAAGCTGGTTCTACATTAGTTGCATCGCAGCGTCGCAAGCGTTGTGGTCCAATCAATATCAATCTAGCTCGACTCTGATTGGATCACAACGGTTGCGACACGCTTGCGACATTGCAATGTGACTAATGTAGAACCAGCTTTATATCTTATACAGCATTATGTTCTTGCAGTATTATGTTATTGCAGTATTATGTTCTTACATTTAAGAAACATTGAAAAAAAATGATAATTGTGAAGCATATATATCTACTGTAAAGCCTGATTTATAATGGCCGTAACCGTTAACTTATGCCGGTGCCGGTAAAGTTCAACCATAGGATTTCGATGCTTTCGTTCATACTAATACGGCAAGTTAGTATGAATGAAAGCACCGACGAGATATTATTAAAGATCGACATCCTTATGGGAGTTCGCGTCCTTGTTAATATTGAAGTGATTAAGAGTAAAAAAACTGATAATATTGTACTAATTTTATGATTTATTAGTTTAGTAGACGTGTTTATCGGTGTACGTGCATTTAAAACTCAATAATACTCGATTTTTCTTTAAAATTGTGATTTCAGTGTTATCGTCAAAGTTCGATTATCAACAAAGATAATAACTGCAGAGAAAAAAAATTGTAATTTTTCGGCAATATATAGGATATTATAGCTTTACAAATATGCATATTTATTTATAGAGCATTTATGTAATAAAATATCATGAATTTAATAATGTATTAGTCAAATATTTATGTTAATAATAGTTAATAAATTTATATCAATTGTCGATAATGTCAGTATTCTTCGATTACCTCCGGGCCCTTGGGGCCCTTTTTATACCGCCGAAAATTTGCCCAGGGTTAACGATCTTTAATAGTATCTTGTCGGTGATGAAAGCAATGGCTACGTTTACACCGTGCATTTAGGCCGCGACCTATACAATAGATGCTTTGTTTATCCTGTATATTAGACAAAGACACCTATCGTATAGGTCGCGGCTAAGCGCACTGTGTAAACGTAGCCATTAAAATCCTATGGTTGAACTTTAAGCGTCGTTTATAATAGGCCGTAACCGTTAACTTCGACCGGTGCCGTAAAAGTTGGAAGATAGGAAACCCATATTACCATTTATAATAGCCGGCAAAAATTTGTTGATTTTGACTGTAACCGAAAAGTTGACTCAACTTTATCTTTACCGGCCTACGGCCACGGAAAAAAACGAAAAAAGTACAAAAGAATGGAAAAGTGCAAAATACCAAGGGATTCAAGTGCAAAAGAACTTTTCTTCATTATCCACCGTAGCCATGTCTTTAAATAAATTATGAAAGGCTGCGTTCAGCAGAACGTTTGTTTTGCAACTGTTGGAAGTTTCCTTCGCGCTAATTGGATCATACTTTTAGATCTAGAAGAATGGTCCTATCTCAGCAGACAATCATAAAACGGTTGCAAAACTGTTGAGTCTGCTGAACGCAGCCATTG
>NW_017255954.1:227153-228919 GCF_001594055.1 Mycetomoellerius zeteki
CCTTTACGGTTACGGCCACTGAATTACGGTTACGGCCTATTATAAACGACGCTTTAAGCCCATGGCACATACAAAAACGTAAGGCCGTAATACGTAAGCAGTAAAGAAATCGTAAGATTGGATTCGCTACTGGCCTTACGGTCTCTATCGTGATTGGCCAATTCGCTTACTGATTATGTCTTACGGTCTTACGTTTTTGTATGTGCCATGGGCTTTACTGGCACCGGCATAAATTAACGGTTACGGCCATTATAAATCAGGCTTTAGGGCCTCTTAAAGCAAGGTTGTGGAGCTAGCCTAAGAGATGCATTTGGAATGACTTTAGGAACGGCGGAAAATGAGATTTGATTCTCTCTTTCTGATTCTTTCTGGTTAAATAGTGCACCGAGAAGGTAGTTCTGGTTTTTCGTAAATTATAATCCTTAAACATCTTATCCTATATTGTTAATGAGCATTTAAATTGTATAAAATATTACACAGTAAATCTTCCTCTCATGAATTAATGTCTAAGTAATCGTCATATTTGATCCGTTTGACCGTTAATCGACAATAGTCAAGTCTTGAGACTTTCGAGAGATCACTCGGATGGGGCGGACGTACTTCGATCCGAGTGTTGCATTATCTCAACAGTTTTGGAAAGTGTGACCGGCTTTAAACGAGCATCAGTATTCAAGCTCGCTTTTGTGTATTTTATTTTGTAACGTGATTCTGGCCGTATTGAGGGAGAGAGAGAGACTTTTAAAGACTTGTTTCTAAAGACAGGTGCCATTAATTAAAGGCGATTTTTGGCGTGCTTCTGGTATAGCAACTAAAAGCAATCGCAGTTGGGGCTATCTTTGTCTTCTGATCCCTGAAAACGAAGATAACTTAGTCGCGGTTGTTTTTGGTTGCTATACCAGAAGCACACCAAAAATCGCCTTAAGAAGACAGTTGTCACATAATGATTACGTTTATGTTGCTCGTTATTAGTTGCTTTCCATTTAGACTCAAGTGAAACTGAGTCTGAAGTGAGCTGAATATTTCATATTCGAATCAACGACATCATTACTTGCCTACTTTGGTAAAAAGTTATCACATGACAACATAGGTTGATAACCTCACTTTTAGTTTACGAGACTCGCTAAGCACACGATCTCGATCTTGTGCAGATTGTAACTCGGTTGAATCTCATTTGTCAGAATGCAAAAGGAACATACATTCATCTGAATTATGATGTCACAAGTGAGAATTATCTGAGAATTGGTGTAAATGGAAAGCAACTATTGTATACTAGAGTTATCCGTTCTGATTTTTTAAATTAAATGAATGTCCTGTTTGCTATAAAAAAATCAGTAGCTCAGAAAATTGACGTCTTAGATCTTGTATTGTTTATATTTTTCTATTTTTTTTTTTTTGACAAAAAATAGATGTCCATTTCATAGATGTCCTGATTTTTCATACCCGTGTCATATGGTAACTTTAGTTACGACAGATTTATTCAATGCTATGATACCTTAAGTCCAAATAATAGTTATAATAAATTAAATAGTGTTACAAATTTGTTGTATGCATGAGATCAGGAAACACAGAAGTGTTTCGGTGCTGAGACATGTATACATATACAGGTATATTTTATTTAATTTGAGAAATTTTTATTGTCAATCTTTTTCATGGACAATTGCTCAGATACAGTTATATATGCATACAATCGTGTACATTTGTTTTTATAATATAATTTTATAATTACAGGTGAAAAATGGCTAAGACTTCTGAAAAGAAGGGAAAGA
>NW_017255954.1:228941-238882 GCF_001594055.1 Mycetomoellerius zeteki
CACTGTGAATCTTCACAAGCGTCTTCATGGTGTTGGATTTAAGAAGCGCGCTCCACGAGCCATCAAGGAGATCAGGAAGTTTGCAGAAAAGCAGATGGGTACACCTGATGTTAGAATAGATACGCGTCTCAACAAGCAATTGTGGTCAAAAGGCATCAGGTATCTTCTCAATAAAACCTTTCAACAAAATCACTGAAAAGGTTCAAGTTTATATAAGAAGTTCCTTGATTATAATTCATTCAAATGCAACTTGTCAATCGTGTTAACATAGATTTAATCATCTTATATTGAATAGTCAATGACTATACTGAACATCTTTTAATATAAGAAAGTTTGTCAATTTAATCTCAAATTTATTATAACTTAGGATAAAGTCGTCTATTATGAGATATCTTTTTAAAGGCTTGTAATTTATTTAATTTGTAACCTGAATTTTTACCTTCATGTCAAATTTATGGGAAATATATTTAAGTTTTATCGCCAAAAGTTAGCAGTCGATAATAGCTATACTTTGTTGTATATGAAATTTTATCAAAAGTGTTGATTTTGATCATTCAAAAAAAGGGTTTCTAATATGAGATACAAGGGTTTTCTTATATGAGATGGTATCTCATAACAGGAAACTAAGGAAAAAATAAAGATAAGCTTTTTATATATGCTTTTATTATATTACATACAAGTAGGAGCAAAGAATTTAAATGTTATATGTAATAATTATATAATTTTTCAGTGCGCGCGCGCGCGAGTGTGTGAGTAATCTTAACAATAAAATCGTCATTTTTATCATTTCGTTTGATAGATATGATTTGAGATACTGAATTGTTTAGATGTTTTCATTAACTAGGAATACTCTGAGTATCTCATATTACAACTTCCATGCCTTGCAGTTTCATAAACACCAAATCTAATCTTTACAGTTAAACAAATCATTATATCACATGTTTTTCTATGAATACGATCTTACTCTTTCATTGCATACAGACTTTATTACTAATTATTTATTTTTATGTAATAAAACAAGATTTAAAGACTAATCTCAATAAAATTTAACAACATTCAATTTCACAAATCTTTTTTTGCAACGATTACATGCATGATCTAATAATGAATTTTCTATTAAACAGGTTTCACACTAAGAGTAAAAAGTTCATGATAGAACCAAACACATGCGCTTTTTAGTTTAGCAGGAATCCCTCTATCTCATATTAGGAACCTATCCCATAATAGGCGATTTTGCCCTATATTTTTTATGCAGTTACAAAAAATTGATTATATATATATATATATATGTATATAAAAATAATTCTGAGTATACTATACATTATTTCTCTCTTTTTTTTTCCAGGAATGTTCCCTTCAGAGTTCGTGTAAGACTAAGCAGGAGGAGGAACGACGATGAGGACTCTGCAAATAAGCTGTATACTCTTGTCACATATATATCTGTTTCATCGTTCAAGGGACTCCAAACTGAGAATGTAGATGCTAGCCAAGATTAATGTATTTCTATATAATAAATAATGATGAACTGAACTCGCAAGGTATTTCTCTTATCATATAATCTTATCATATATTTATGCTGAATCCTGATATATCCTGAACGATAGTAAAACCTACAATGTTTTATTTCTATTTTTATCAACTTTCAAAGTATTTTTCTATATTATGGAAAATATTTAAACCATTGGAACCTTGTTCCTCTTTGATGATTCATGATTTCTTGATATTTATTTCTTTCGAAAGTTATACCATTTTACCTAATTTCCTTTTTTTTCATAGTATTTTAATTTGAATAAAGAATTGAAAATTGTGATAATTTGCAGAAAAGCGAGGAATAACATTTCAACATATTAATCATTAGTAACGTACAAATAATTCACAAAAAGGGATTGAGATTACATATATTATTTATCTCATATAATTATCAAAACTGCTTATTCAAATATGTAGACGTAGATAGTTATTGATGAGGTATTGTTAAAATTGATCAGCGCTCTGCACAAATTTTTGTATTATGAGAAGAAGGATAGCTGATATTGAGTTTAAAAATGCATCGAAGATATATAAATTACAACTTATACCTAGTATTTCAACTTATACCAAGTGTCACTGTTTTATTATATAACTTTTAATTTACAAATCTCATTAAAAAGAAAAAAAAATAATTATAATTATAGCTCTATCAGTCAGTGATGGCAAAAAAATGAATTCGGTTACATATCCATTTTATTACTCTTTTCCAAAGGAAAATTAATATTAATTTCGCACCATAACATTAGCCAACTACTTCAGATATCCAATTTTAGCATCTCATTAATTGGAAGATTCATGTAAATAGCATATAGGTATTATAAACAATTGGCATATCAATGTCTCATACCGCACACGGGACTTTGCAGGCGTGAGTAATGAGGCGAATGTCCGCGTGCGCGGTGAACTTGGCGCGCATACGTACGTCTGCGTACATCCGCAGTGTGCGGCACTGTGCGGTATCGCGGATCGCGCGCTCGTGATTTTGCGCGACTAGCTGAGTCTTGGTCTGGTCAGTATGCGCCTGGTTCGGCACGGTCGTGGATCGCGGCATTGTGGTGCGAGGCGCACCGTCCACGATGGAGCTGCGCGAGATGAACCGCGCGTACGGCACTGCGGAGGAGACCGCCGAGCTCCTGCCGCAGCACGACAGCGCACCCGATTACGAGAGCTACTTCATCGAATATGCGATGCAGAAGGAAATGATCAATCGTAACCGGTGCCCGGCGAGCCGACGGTTGCTCAGCCAGGCCGCACACCTGGACTTCAATTTTCCCAATAGCAATCATTCCAAGGTTGGTCTTCCCTGGACGGGTCTCCCTGGAATCGCGGTTGTCCACGTCTCTCCTTCATTCTAGAACCTCCATTTAACAATCCCGGAAAAGTTTTTCCGCGCGAAACCGCCCTGTGCACCAATTCAACGGACACGAGCACGAGAATCTCGATATTCGTAAATGACGTTAATAATCAAAAAGAGAGACACTGGGACGCTGAGGATTCGCGTGTCTTAAGATTAGAATATTGCATTGAAAAAGCAGAGCTTCAAAGATACTTACATATTTCTCTTCTTATCTTTCTTTCTTCAACTTGAAAGTTGACGATCTAGGAGAACCATATAAAAAACCTTATTCTGCACATCTGTGCATGTCAATCATTTTTTGTTTTAACAATCTCAGCATTATTTTGGATCACACATCACGCCGCTGTATATTACATAGGATTACTAAATACTCTTTGATAAATAAATACTCTTTGATGTTTTTTAATGTTTTATTAGTAGGTATATAAATATATATATATATATACATACGTGTTTTTTACAAGAATACGACTTTACACGCGCGACATTCATTAATTTATAAATTTCTCACAATTGTAATTAATTTATGAGAATATATATTTATTACTATTAATTTATTATTATCTTCATTGATATTTAATTATATTAAATTAATATTTATTAATATATTATTATTATCTTCATTTATATTTAATTATATTAAATTAATATTTATTAATATTTGTTTATTTAATATTTATTTGATATATTATTAATTCTTTGTCATACACGATTTGGAAGTTAGACATTTCATTCAACTTCTGTGAGCTCTCTCTCTCTCTCTCTCTCTCTCTCGTCGTAAATTTATACATTCCTTAAATAGATCTTTTAATCTTTTCTCTTTTTACATTCGGAAAGCAAAAGAGATCTTCTTCTTGGTGACTCTTATGGATTTATGTTTTCTGAACAAGTCATACACATGTAAATTAGAATGAACAGTGTCTCTACAAAAGTCTCTTAAATTTGTTAATTTGATCTCTGTCAGGATTCACCATGTGCCGGAATCACCATGATCCACACTTCGAGTGAGAACTGGCCGCCCTCCAGAAAACGCGAAGAGGCGAAGGCCTTGGAAAATCTTAGAAAGAGGGTAGAACAGAGCAAGTTATACAAGACGGACCGAATTACCGATCCCGTCATAGCCACCACGTCCTCGATAAACTACGAGCTGACTCAACAACAATTGGACAATCGACCGAAACTTCTGAAAAAGGTAGACGATGAAAAACACGCTCAGAAAGATACTACCTCGTTCGATTTAAAGTGAAATGATTTCGATTCTAGATAAACTCATTTGATAATTTAGTCTCTTTTCCTTCCTTCTTTCTTTTTTCTTTAGCGCGTTTCTTTTCTCTCGAGAATCACGTTTAATTGCTAGATGATCTAATGAATTGGGGACTTGGATTCCAAATTGTGTTAACTCTGAAAGATCAAGATTGCATTGAATATATTTTCTAAAAAGATAAGAAATTGTCATGCTGCATTATCAAATGTCTAATTACTATTCTGTCATTTTTAAAATAATTGCGAAATGTGAAATTGATAGTAATAACAATGAGATCGTGTTTTTTTTTTGTACATTCAGGCAACTAAAGATGAACGTTACGCGCCGGATACGTCTCAGGTTCGCGGAATGTAATTTTCATTGTGTCCTTGGCTTATTCGATATGCGACTGTTTTCGAAATGGAATATGAAATCAAAAGAGCGAAGGAGCACACGCGCAAAGTACTTGGGTCGATACTTTAAAGTCAGGAGCGGCGCACTGTTGTCTCGGCTCCTATGCATGATCCTGCCGTACAGGATAATAAATACAATTGGGAAACTGCACCATTGGTTTATACCTATACAGTCTTTCGTTTTAACGACTTTTCGGTTTGACCATTTGCACGAAATTATTCCACACGCGAATTAAAGCTTCCTTCGTATTGGGATCTGAGGTGATGCGATGCTCCGAGCCTGAAGACTGAATATCACAGTGGCCTTTAAATTTTAAAAGAAAATTAGGATAAAAGATGTAGATATCTAAAATTTTATTCAGAATGCAGTAATAGTTCAAAATTTAAGAATTTAGGGTAATTGTGCAGTATAAAGGACCATCCTCCAATGACCTTGACCTTGACATATGTTGTCAAGGTCATGACCTCGAGTGACTTTGAACAAATTTTAGCCGTCGCTCGTTGTTCGTTAAAAAGTTATTAACAAAAAAAGTTCTTCAATAAAACCCAACTTTTGGACATGACTGCGCTCCGATGAGACAAATTCCCTGCTTTAATCCATATAAAAAGAATGGAAAAGGTGTACATTATACATAATAAAATATTTCCTGCTTTACAAACACAAATTCTTCGCTTTAAAACCACATTTTTTTTCCTTTAAAACGCAAATTCTATGCTTTTAAAAATACAAATCCTTTGTGCTCTAAAGACACATATTATATAAGAAAATATTTTGCGCTGTTAAAGCAGAGAATTTGTCTCATCGGAGCGCAGTCACGTCCAAAAGTTAGGTTTTATTGAAAAACTTTTTTTGTTAATAACTTTTTAACGAACAACGAGCGACGGCTAAATTTGTTCAAGGTCATTCGGGGTCATGACCTTGATAATATATGTCAAGGTCATTGGAGGATGGTCCCTTATATTGCATAATTACCGAATTTAGATATCAATGGAAGAAACTCAAAAGAAATTATGAATATTTAATTCACAAGTCCGATGATTTCAAGATTTAAAAATTGTATAACTCGCGCGTAAGTCTAAAGTTCAAGGACATAAGATTTCAAGAATTTATCTAAATCTGCGAATTCAGGAATTCGCAAGTTTGAAAATCTACATTTTATAATTCAAAAATCTCAAGATTCATGGCCCTTACAAAAATTTAATACTGGAAGGTAGTGATTAATTACAGATTATAAGCACTGAAAAATAGTACTTTTAATGCTTAAAATAGATAATTAATCATTATCTTTCAATATATTAAATTGTTCAATATTGAATTGGATTTCTATAAGGACGGTATTCGAAGATTCAAGAAAGCAAGCGCCTTCGATCAAAACATAAGAATAGAGTTATACGATATCGCGTGCAGCATATCGTAGTAAATCGTAGATGGAATGATTGCCTTGCATGTTTCACAAGGAATTTTCTTGCAGATACTAAGCAACCGACCGATGAGTATCACATACGATAGGAGTGACTTGGAAACCGATTGGCGCGACAGCGAATTTATCACCGAGTGTCTTTGCTGGCACAACGTTTATCGGCAACGGCATAACGCACCTCCGTTGACTATGTCACCGCAGGTAGTAAAACAAAAACGATAAAGGGCACGAAAACGACAGAAAGCCATGCCATAAATTTAAATGATACTTATACTTAATGTGTATTTATAATATATACGTTATTACTCAACGTGTTGCAGTTGTGCGAGTACGCTCAATCATGGGCGAATCATTTGGCGCACACGAACACGTTCTATTATAAAAATGATCGGAACGTAGGTCACAATCTTTATTGTCGTCCTGGTGGTGCGGTACCTGGCGATATCACGGGGCAGGAAGTCGCGTCTTACTGGTATTCCGCTGTGAAACAATACGACTTTCTCAAGGAACCGGATATTCTCCACGCTAATGTAAACGCAGGTAGAAAAGAGATTATAGTGTCTAGAATTTAAAAGCTATCAACTATGACTTAGAGATGAAAGAAGATAAGTGTTATAAATGTTTGCTCTTTAATTTATTTATATAATATATAATTTATTTATATTATATTATATTATATTCGTAGATACATGCTGAATTTTAATACATATCTAATTAATTTAACTTATGGAAAATGATTCGTACAAAGGAGCATCTTCCTAGGTCACTTCACTCAGCTAATATGGGCGAGAAGCTGTTACTTTGGAGTCGGTAAAGCATGTAGCAGAAGCGGCAAGGTGATCGTATATTTATATTATTTTATATTATATTCGTAGATACATGCTGAATTTTAATACATATCTAATTAATTTAACTTATGGAAAATGATTCGTACAAAGGAGCATCTTCCTAGGTCACTTCACTCAGCTAATATGGGCGAGAAGCTGTTACTTTGGAGTCGGTAAAGCATGTAGCAGAAGCGGCAAGGTGATCGTGGTGGCAAACTACGAGCCGGTGGGCAACATGTCCGGTCAGTTTCAGAACAATGTATTTCCGCCGTTACCTGAGAATATGAACGTGATGCTATCGCCACCCGCTATTCGGATGCCGCGGGGACAGTACGAACTACTGAAATCCACGGCATCATCCTTGCCGCCATTGTTACCGCTTCCGTTGTCGGATACCGCGTCCACCGCCAGCGATACTACGTCCGTCAGCTCCGGCCAATAATACCATGGCCGTACAAAATGCCTTCTCTGTATTTGCGCGCGATGGGCCAGACATTGAAGAGATCGAGAGAAAGGTCGACTCTTCGCGTGCCGCGAATCAAAGACTTCGGACACATGACGAAACACGATGACCGATGTCTCTGTTGGAAAGAGCGTTTCAGAAGCTTTTCATTCATTTATTGATACATATCTCTGGAAGGCTTTTGAAGTTTCTTACAAGTTAAAAGGTGATGCGGCTAGAAATGCCAGGTCGACGATATGCGCTAGCTCAATTATCATCACAAACTCAAAGTTGCAACAATAAGACAAAAGTAATGTTGCAATATTTTCTAATAGTCAATTGACTATTGTTGCAATTTTATCCCAACTCAACCATATTCAATAATTTTCCATGGAAATGTTGGTCATCAGGTTTTACTGCCAGGTTTCAGCTACGCTTGCAAAAGCAGTGATAATCAAAGTTATACCGAGCTTCGTTGTGATAGCTGGTAATATGTAATACAAATCAAGCAGTACAATCTGCGATGTAATTATTGATAGTGGCGCAACTTTTTATCTATTTATGCATCCTATATAAAAAAATAATGTTAATGCACTGCATGCATGCGTGCGTGCATGCGTGCGTGCGTGCGTGCGTGCGTGCGTGCGTGCGTTAGACTGACAAGGAAAAAAAATTTTTTTTTAATCGGCCTCAGATCAAAAGCCTCCATTTCATACTAAAAAATACCCCCTTTGTAATAAAAAATAATTTTTATTTAAAAATATTAAGATTTAGAAGTCGCTAGCGAACGATTCTTAAATCGAAGTTTCGATTTTCCTTAATATATGTTTGATTTGATGCAAAAATGGCTTAATCCGGATTTTAAATGTACTGTATGTTTTTTTGATCACTGAACACGCTGCAATAATTCATTTAGCTCTACGTCTTAAGAAATACAGCCCAATTAATGTGAAAAAAATGGCAAATTTCGAGTTCAAGATCAATTTTAGCAAGGTTCCAATCGTTCAAATGAGTCGTTACTCCCCTCAAATTGTAGGCCTGTTCATCCAGAACAAGATTCAGTAGAAACTCGATTTCAAAAAAATATTTTTAGTGTTTATTAGAACACGAGTAAAATTTCTCATAATGCTACACCTTTTATTTTATCTTGTATGATTTTCAAACACGAGAAACTGAACTCCATCACGTCCGTCTGGTGGCGATCCCGCGTACTGCTCGCGAATGAATGATGCGAAAAAGGATCAAAATAACGGAAAAATATATTTTTCATGTTGTCTTTTTGGTAATACGAAAAAATATCTTTTAGTTGACTTTTTTTGCTTTGCGAAAATGACAACCATAGAAAGATAACGAAAAGATGTCTTTTTTTTTTTAGATAAAATTTACCTTTCGACAAAACTAAAAGATGTCTATAAGACATCTTTTCGTCTTGCTCAAAAGACAATCTAAAAACGATCTTTTCGCTTTGTCGAAAAGACAACTTAAGAAAGATCTCTTTCGCTATCTTTTAGTATTTTGTGCTGTCTAGGGATATACGCCTCAAGAAATATAGCCCGATTAATGTGAAAAAATGACCAAATTTCGAGTTCAAGGTCGATTTTAGCAAGATTCTAAGCGTTCAAATGGGTCGTTATTCCCCTCAAATTATAGGTCTGTTTATCCAGAACAAGATACAGCCAGAATTTTCCCGGGACCTCTTACAGGGTCTTTAAAAGATTTATTTAACTGAATTATAAAACGTTTTTAAGGATAGAAAAAATCTATTTTCTATCCTTAAAAGAGTTCTAAAGTATATCGAGCGAAACGAAAAATATCGATACCGAGATTTAGGCTCGACAAAAACAAATGATTGATACAATTTTCTTGTCTCGATGGGCCGATATTTTCGCTTGTCAAGATTCCCGAATTTTATCTCGAGACATTCGAGAGAAAATATCGACTATCTCGTTTCATTTATTTGAAGTATTTATATAACCTGGCAGCACATTATATAATTATAACTGTCATAAAGATGTCGAGACAAGACGAAACGAGGCGAGAAAAACAAATGACTGATGATAATCTCGGAAATGTTTCTTTTAATGACACGAGAAGTTCTGAGACGATATTCCGAGATTCCCGTATCAAAATGCATCACTATTTAGAACTTGTAAAAAAATTTTTTCTATCCTTAAAAACGTTTTATGATGCAATTAAATGCAACTCTTAAAGGTCCTATAAGAAGTGCCTGGAAAATTCCAACTAGATCTTGTTCTGGGTGAACAGACCTACAATTTAAGGAGAATATCTACCCATTTGAACCTTGCTAAAATCGACTTCGAACTCGAAATTTGGTCATTTCTTCATATTAATCGGACTGTATTTCTTAAGGCGTATATCGTAGAGCTGAATGATTGTATCGTGTTCAGCGATCATAAAAACATATAATATCACATTTAAAATCCGGTTTAAGCCATTTTTGCATCAAATCAAACATATATTAAGGAAAATCGAAACTTTGATTTAAAAATTGTTCACTAGCGACCTCTAAATCTTAATATTTTTTAATAAAAATTTAGGGGTCTTCTTTGTGGCATGAAATGGAAGCTTTTGAACTGAGAGGTCGATTAAAAAAAATATTTTCTTTTTTCCTTGTCAGTCTAGTATACACTCTGTATACATATATATATATATATATACATACATACATACATACATACATACATACA
>NW_017255954.1:239001-253739 GCF_001594055.1 Mycetomoellerius zeteki
TGCGGGGATGGCCTGGCAAGCGAGCCACTCAGAACGGCGCGCATGGGAAGGAGAAGGATAGCGCTTGAGCAGTAGGCTGGTCGGACGCTTGTATTCGCCTATCTTTAAACGTTAATATCTCGTTAAATATTGCGTCAACTGCAAAATGGTACAAAACTGTTTTGTTCCCCTTGATCCAATCTACGTCCCCATTGTGTTTCGATCCGTTTTTTTGAGACCCTGTATATATACACACACACACGCTCCAGGCCAAAGGTTTGGATACACTTAACAAAAACGTGATAAATTGTTATAGAAAAATATTTTATTAGAATTTGTAGAAGACTCAGGCATATATGCATTTTCTAAATACCTAATGAACGCGATAAGTATAAAAGAAAATACTATAGAAGCGAAAAATTCCGTTTAAGCATATTTTAATGCTACTCAGAGCAGTGTATCCAAACTTTTGGCCTGGAGTGTACATATATATTGTTATGCCCGTGCCGTACCGACATCCATGATGTGCCGAAGATCAGCCGGCATTAAGCCGGTCAGCTGTCAAACGAGCTCGTCAGATTTTGTGGTAGAGCCGTTGCCGTGCTCGGACGTGCTTTTCCCTCTGGAATTCTATAACTCGTTAAGTAATTGTTATGAGTTCATAACGGCAGTTGCGCAGCTTTTTTACATAAAATATCTGCGCGACAGTCATGAGCACATAACGATTGCATAATCGTTAAACGAGTTACAGAATCCCGCTACTGAGCCTTTATCTTATCGTATTCGCCTCGGTATTCGCTGTTCTATGTTTGGTGTTGCCTGTGTTTCAAAATAAAGAGTTCCTTTTTCTGTTACTGACCCTGAGTCCTTTTATTTCTGTGGCTCGGAAGTACGTGTACGCGTTTGCGAGTGCAATTTCGCGAATCGGTCGCACGGGCGCAACAATATATTATATTGCAATAATATATAGAGTGTCCTGTAATTGTTGGCAAAGCTTTTATGTAGATAGGGCGAACTAAACTGATTGTGAGTCGAAAAGTTCTCTACCATTTTGCAATTTTCGAAATGGTTAACGAGATAGTAATTTAAAATGTATGAAAATAGCCAAATTTATCCGGCCTACCGCCAAATGCAAGCGCACGGCGAAATAAGATCGCCCAGAGAGATGCACATACTTCGTCGCTAGGCACGTTGTTTATAAGCGAAATTTTCTCGGTCCATAAGGCTAGATCCACAACCTTGCTTTAAGAGCCCTAAGCCGTAAGTCCGGATCTACAATAGGTGTTTTAAGCCTCAAGCCGTAAGAAATTGACCAATTATCCCGGATCTACAATAGAGTTTTAAGCCTTAAGGCATAAGAAATGGATGAATCATAGTCGATTATTCTCCTCGAATTCGACTGTAAGCCCAGATCTACAATAGGTGTTTTAAGCCTTAAGTTGTAAGAAATTGACCAATTACAGTCAAATCCGAGGGGAATAATCGATTGTGATTCGCCCATTTCTTATGGCTTAAGGCTTAAAACCCTACTGTAGATCCGGGGTAATTGGTCAATTTCTTACTGCTTAAGTCTTAAAACACCTATTGTAGATCCGGACTTACAGTCGAATTCGAAGAGAATAATCGACTATGATTCGTCCATTTCTTATGGCTTAAAGCTTAAAACTCTATTGTAGATCCGAGGTAAAGCCGTAAGAAATTAACCAACCACAATCGATTATTTTTCTCATATTCAACTGTGATTGGTCAATTTCTTACGGCTTACGGCCTCTTAAGGCTAAGTCCATAACCTTGCTTTACCCCGGATCTACAATAGGTGTTTTAAGCCTTAAGCCGTAAGAAATTAACCAACCACAATCGATTATTTTTCTCATATTCAACTGTGATTGGTCAATTTTCTACGACTTAAGATCCTACGACTTCTTTTGTAGACCCCGCATTAGACTTAAGCGAATTGAGTGAAACTCAATTCTTACGACTTAAAAGCATAAAGCCTGATTTATAATGGCCGTAACCGTTAACTTATGCCGAAGCCGGTAAAGTTCAACCATAGGATTTCAACGCTTTCGTTCATACTAATACGGCAAGTTAGTATGAACGAAAGCATTGAAATCCTATGGTTGAACTTTACCGGCACCGGCATAAGTTAACGGTTACGGCCATTATAAATCAGGCTTAATTCTGTGGCCGATATATCGTCACTTACAACTTAAGTCCGGATCTACAATAGGTGTTTTAAGCCTTAAGAATTTGACCGAATTACAGTCGAATTCGAAGAGAATAATCGACTATGATTGGTCGATTTCTTATGGCTTAAGGCTTAGAATTCTATTGTAGATCCGGGGTAAAACTTACGGCTTACGGTCTCTTAAAACAAGGTTAAGGGCCGTCTACAATGAGCAGTAACAGTGTGGTAAGGTTGTAAGACACCCTTACCTTAACCTGACTAAGCTGATTTTCCGATATAATAGAACATAGAATAAGTCCGTAACTCAATCCGTAAGACTTAAGCCGTAAGAAACTGATAAATTACAGTCCGTAAGTCAATAGTTCGACTACAGAACTTATTCTTTAAGGGGTAACACTTATGTAAAATTTTCAAAAAATTGATTTTTTTTCTTTTAAAATACACTTTAGGGTCTCAAAAATGAAGTGCAAGTGGTTTTATTGCGATACATAATTTTTTTCGAAAGTTATAGGCTCCTAAAAATTCAATTGTTAACTTAAAAGTATTCACGTTCAAAACTTTAAACGCGTTTTTCTCAAAACAGTATTTTTTAAGTTGGCTAGGAGTAGAACTCAAACAATTTTTAACCTATTTACTTCAAATTTTAATAGTATGTAACAAATCATATTTTCTAAAGAAATACGTAGAATTTTTTTGATAAGTTACAAATTTTTTAAGTTACAGCTGATTTTACTCGACTATTTTTGTGACGAAAATGGAACTTTTTGTTTGTACTTTCGCTATTTTGTCAAAAATCAATATTTTCAAAAACGGCTACGTATTTCTGTAGATATTTGAATAAAGAAAATAAAAAAAATTGTTTTTTTCTTCTAAACCAAAAATTAATTTTGTAATAATACTTTTTTATGTGCTTAATAAAGTTATAAAACTCATTTTTTAATAGCACGATTCATTAAACAAAAAAAATTCCCAAACGTAGACCTTATTTACAGCCGATTATATAGGTGTTACCCCTTAAGGTCGAAAGAATTGGGTTTTGCTCAATTTGCTTAAGTCTAACGATTAAAGCCTAAAGACTACGCAAAAAACAGTTCAGAAATTATTGTTACTTAAGCTCTTTCAGCTTATGACTTAAGGTTAAATTATTCTTAAAGTAAGATTATGACCCGAGCAATTGGCATTAATTTGCCTAGCGATGGCAAACGCGCGCCTCACTGAGCGGTCTTATGCGTGGTCTACAATGGGCAGTACCAATCATAGTTGATTATTCTATTCACATTCGACTGGTTAATTTCTACGCCTACTCCTTAATCCATTACTGCTACTGCCCATTGAAGACCACGCATTATCTCGTTGCTCGCTTGCACTTGACGGTAGGCTGGGCGAATTTGGCTATTTTCATAAATTACTATCTCGTTAACTATTTCGAAAATTGCAAAATGGTACAGGACTTTTCGATTCAGTTTAATTCGCTCTATCTACACTAAAGCGCTTTGACAAAAATTACGGGACACCCTGTATATATGTATAAAGGCAGAAAGGCAGAATGTTCTAAAAAAGGAAGACAAGCAAAATTAATAAATTTAAGGAATATCTCAAGAGGACAATTATGTAATTGAAATCCTATTTGGATAAAAATAACATGACCAATAAATATTGGAGTAGTACAAAGTTCCTCGCTTTCTCTTGATAAAATTTGAATTTCTTTGTGTGCAAGTGGCACAAAAATTTTAAAGAGTTACGTCACTGTCCATAATACAGATAATAGAAGCTCAAATTTAGAGTAGCAATACTTGTTTCCAGTTTGGAAAAAAGTTGAAACAATCAGATGACAGTTTTAATTTGTTTTCTGATTTTTCTAATAGTTCGGGAGATGGATGATACTAATTTGGTCTTTATTTGTTATTGCTTCAAACCGTCATTAATTCGTCATTTATTTGATAAACATGAAGTAAACGCAATTATGGGGCAGACCTCCCGCGGTTTTAAAATTGATGATGTGTGATTGAAGTTGTAAAAAATTTTTCGCTTTTTTTCTGATATGTTTACCTCCTGACGTTTGTTTCTAGTGATAGTTTACGTCAAAAAACCGATCGGAAGGTAGGGGCTATACCATTTCTGTGGACCGAAGGAGACGTTAAATTAAGCTAAAGTGATAAATTTTTTAGTGAAAAAAATGATTTGTTACCGGCTGTTTTTTGTATACTATTTATTTTCACTACGAAACATGTAAAAATTCACATGCCATTTGAGTGGGCCTTAAGAAGTCGCTATGCTCGTCCTAACGTGTCGAATTTTAAACTAAAAAGTCATGATTTGTTCGTTTGTTTCAAAATTCGACACGTTATAACGAGCGTAGCGACCTCTTAGCCCATTAAAATGGTATGTGGATTTTTACATGTTTCGTAGTAAAAATAAGTAGTGGACAAAAAACAGCCAGTAGTAGATAATTTTTTTTTCACTAAATTTATCACTTTATCTTAGTTTGGCGGCCTCTTTAGCTCAAAGAAATGGTATGGCCCCTACTTTCGGTTTTTTATCGTAAACTAGAAACAAACGCCAGAAGGTAACATATTTAAAAAAGTTTTTACAACTTCAATCACACGTTACCAACTTTAAAACGCGAGATCTGCCTTACTTGTGTTTCTTTCATGTTTACCAAATAAATGACGAATTAATGATGGTTTCAAGCGGTAACAAATGAAGACCAAATTAGTGTCATCTCCTAGACTATAAGTTTATTCGCTAACTATTCGTTGCATTTCATGCGAAAGTAATGTGAAATTGTTCAGCATACCAGAAGCTCTAACTATTTTGTACGTCGGTTTAGAGTTGGCATTTTAAAAGATTCCTAATCATAGCTATGTAAGATATATTTGAGAAGCCTAAATAACGAATTGCGCCTAGCAAGGAGATATCACTTTGCACATACCTTTCCGTCCTGTTAAAATTAGAAATCAATGATTTACGGAATGAGAATTGAATTTCTTAGCGTTTTTAGCGTTAACGAATGTTCCTATTAACTTGGCGCCAATTGTTGATATCAAATCTTTTATATAAATGATACATGTCACTACAAAATATCAAAATAAATATTAAGATGGTCATCTGCATACTTTTGTATGTTCTTTACTGTACAATAAGAAATTAAAAATGAATTAACAGAATTTAATAATTTTTGAAGGGGAATAAAATTATTATAACATGAGTTGGAATATAAAGAGACCATCGATGAAAATATTATTAAAAAAATGAGATTTAACTTGGCGCCAATTGTTGATATCATACAAAGGACCGATTTCACCAACTCGATTAAACCGAATCAGTGATTAACTGTTAATCATAAGTGGTCAATTCTACTAAACAGCAAACGCAATTAATCAGTTCCATTGCCGATTATGTAATTGGCGTTGGTAAAACCGACCCAAATGGTTCTTTATGAGAAGCACGCACTCTTAGTGCTTTTTTTTTACCTTTTTTTAAAACGGTAAGTTTCTATACGATTAAAGTTAGTATTATTTTCTTTTCGGGAAGTTAGCCAATCAACGATAGGAGTTGTGATATTTGGATTCTACGGGAAAAAACAAGTAAACTCGGTTTGAAACATTTCTTTCGAAAATGCTTCTATCAAAAGTTATAAACATTTAAACTTTAAGATAGAGTACTTTCAAACTAATGATAAAAAAAATTAAATAAAAGATTTCATTGTTTTTTTGTTCATTTTTATTAAATTTTCGATCTGTCGACCATTCACATTCAAACACTTATTAATTCTTTCTACAAAATTTTGTCTAACTCTAAACAACATTTCTGGGATCACTCTAGCGCAAGCTTCACGTATTCTTCGTTTTAAATCTTCTCACATTAAGTAGTAAGTAATTCTTCTAAAAGTAGAGAAAGATGATTGTGTGTGTGCTCAGTAGATCATGGTGTGTGTATGTGTGTGTGTGCGTGCGTGCGCATTTATTATGTGTACTTTTCCAGTTAATATGAAGGACTTTGTCTTTTTATAAAGACAAAAAGATCTTCATATTAACTAAAAAAACAAACACATTCATCGGAAAATGTAAATAAAAGTTTTGTAGTCAGTTCTAATGCGTGGTCTACAATGAGCAGTAGTAGTAGCGGATGAAGCAGTAAGACGTCGCAGTAAGCTGGTTTTTCGGTATTATAGGGTGTAGAGTAAGTCCGTAAGCGAAATGGTTGAAATCCATTTCTTACGTCTACTCTCTTACTCTCAACCAATGAGAACTCAGCATTCAGTAGTAAAGAAAACGCGCGCAAGAAGCTAGTGCTGTTTTTGCATGCTATAACCTAAATTTCGAATATGGCAGACATGGAGTTTCATGATAGTTCTGGGGGTGATTTTGAAATAAGGATTAACCGAGAATTAATTGCCGTGGTCCGGTGCAATCGGTTTTTGTATGACAAGACCGAAAAATTATATGCCAACGCCAATGTGAAAACCGAAGCATGGAGACAAATCGGTGCAAGTCTGTAAGTCATTGTAGACACTCAGACGTAAAGAGACCCTAATCCTACAGCCTACTTCTAATGTCTACTTCTTAATCCACTACTGCTACTGCCCATTGTAGACCACGCATAAGTTGACTAACGTGCTATTAATTTCGAAAACCTCGATTTGAAAATGGCTCGATTTGACGTGGAAGTCGATTTGATGATATGTTGCTGATTTTGGGAGAAAAATTCTCGACGTGCACACACAGAGAGAGAGAGAGAGAGAGAGAGAGAGAGCATAACTACTTTTTAAATATGTTTTTTAAGAACGTTATGGTATCGAAAAATCGCACATGGCATTTGTTCGTATGGAAAAACGTTTACGTGTGCATGGTCAACTAAGCACAGTTAAAAGACAAAAAGCAAAACCAGTAGTTAATGATGATAATAGTGTCAACATTCTCGCGGCAGTTGAAGTAAATCCGCATGTTAGTCAACGCGAATTAGCAAACACATCTGGAGTTACACGATCTTCAATACAGTAAATACTGAAAAAACAAAATTTTCATCCATATCATTTAATTTTGTCTCAAGAACTTTCGGAAGCTGATTATGAGCGTCATTTAACATTTTGCGAGTGGATGCGTAATGCCATAGAAAATGATTTATTTTTTGCAAAATATTCTTTTTTTCTGATGAAGCACAATTTATCAACACTGGACATATTAATAAACACAATATGCACTACTGGTCACATGAGAATCCTAAATAAATGCATACAATTGCATTACAATATCATTGATCACTAAATATATGGTGTGGAATAATTGGCGATTTTGTAACTGGACCATACTCTTTTGATAGTACTGTTAATATTGAATCCTATTGTGATCTATTGAACAATCATCTTCCTCTACTTCTAGAAGAATTACCACTTAACGTAAGAAGAGAAATGTGGTTTCAACAAGATTGTGCCACTCCTCATTTTTCTAAAGCTACGCGTACTCTTTTAAACGAAATATTTGGTGATAGATGAATAGATCGGGGAGATCCTGTTCAATGGCTTCCTCGTTCATCTGATCTTACACCTTTGGACTATTTTTTATGGGGCTATGTCAAACAGAAAGTCATGTTTGAATCATCTACGGCAAAAGAAGATTTAAAACGAAGAATACAGTGAAGCTAGCGCTAGCTAAGCAGTGCGCTAGCGTGACAGAAAAGTTGTTTGAGTTAGACAAAATTTTGTAGAAAGAATTAATAAGTGTTTGAATGTGAATGGCCGACAGATCGAACATTTAATACAATAAAAAAGAACAAAAAAACAAAGAAGTCTTTTATTTAATTTATGCTTTTATCATTAGTTTGAAAGTACTCTACCTTAAAGTTTAGATGTTTACAACTTTTGATAGAAGCATTTTCGAAAGAAATGTTTCAGACAAAGTTTACTTGTTTTTTCCCGTAGAATCCAAATATGTAACATTTTATAGGGTGTTCC
This sequence comes from Mycetomoellerius zeteki, assembly GCF_001594055.1. NCBI lineage: Eukaryota > Metazoa > Arthropoda > Insecta > Hymenoptera > Formicidae > Mycetomoellerius > Mycetomoellerius zeteki. The sequence goes on from NW_017255954.1 coordinate 247,122, forward strand.
ATTTGAAACGTTGATGTTACCCCCCGCCCCCTTCAATGGGGGGGGGGGGGGGGGAGCGGATTTTTGTTTAGATAGTTAGGAAGATCCCTCGAATATATGAAACTTTCTCATGAACAACTTTTTGATAGGACAAATATTTTTAGAATTATTAACTTGTAACGCTTTACGTGGGCGACCGGTATAGGATGGTCCCATTTTAAATAATTCATTAAGATTTCTCGGAAACTGTATCTATGATAGATACGGAAAAATGTTTCAAACAAAAGTTGTATGGTTCGGAGCGGGACATAAGAAGGTACCACTGATTTGACCTTGGGTGACATCGCTAAGGCCAGGTCAAGGTCATGTCGATTTTTTTAAATGGAACACCATATTTTTGATATCAGAATTTAATAGTTGGTGTCAAGAGCTTTTCAACACTATAATAAAGTTATTTTTCATTAAGTACTTTTCGAGTTATAAGGCTTGAAAGTACAGTACCGTTGGTATTAACATTACGCAAGGTGTCTGATTGACGGTTAAAACCTCTTGAATGAGAAAAATATGGTGTTCTATTTTAAAAAATCGACATGACTTTGATCTGGCCTTGACGACGCCACCCAAGATCAAATCAATGATATCCCTCTGCGAACCATACAACTTTTGTTTGAAACATTTTTCCGTATCTACCATAGTTTTCGAGAAATCTTAATGCATTATTTAAAACATCTTGTATATATATATATAGGATGTTCCGCAATTTTTGGCAAAGTACGTTCTTATGTAGATAGAGCGTACTAAACTGACAAGGGACGGTCAGACGTTTGGAATTTAGAAAATTCTGAAACTTAGGGTACGTGAAGTGCATCGCCCAAACATTACTTTGGCCAAGCAGTAAGATATACTTCTCATTGTCAGTCATTATCGAGAAAATCGACTTTGAAAAATTCTGAGCGGTATATGTACACTGGACGATGAGCAGATTTCAACAAGTCTGATGGCGCAACGGGTAGCGCTCTTGCCTAGACCTTGAACCGCCCATACAGCACAGAAAGTGATTGCAGATATATCTCTTTGCAATGTTGTAATATTGCAAATAGATTGCGCAACGTATTTTCTTTGGATATCTCGGATAGGATATCCGTGGGATCGCTTTGTCAATATAGGAAAATTTGAGATATCCTCAGGATAAAGTGTGCTGTGTGGATTATAATTTACAACCTTATAACATACATACCAAATTAATTTTGTTCAATTAAATTCTCTTTATTTGTTGGATCCATTGAAGTTCTATTTATCCTAAAATTAAACAGATAATATTGTTAAAAGTATATTATTTCGTAAATGAAAAAATGCAGAGTAAAATACAGTCGACCTTCTCCGGGTACTTACCAAATCCAGCAACAGCAGAGAAAAGTAGAGCAAAGTTATAACAAATGTTCGAAACCTTAGTCTTTCAGAAGCGTATGGCATATGCAAAACACTCGTGACGACAGCAGTCCGAAATCTGAGTTTCATAGACAGCACGGATTGTAATTCGGATTGATCTAGGGACATTAGAATTTTTAGGTTGAGTACCACTGCTCAATCCGATTTTGAGATCCGATTACTTCACGTAAACACCCTTAGTTACCGTTACTATTACTCGCTAGGAAAAGTAACTACGTTACTCATTCGTTACAAAAAAAAAGTAACGAAACCAGTAACTTCGTTACTTTTTTTATATAACGTTAACAACCCTGATCACAAATTGTATTTCAAATTATATTCAGTAATAATAAAATAACTATTTTTAATAATAGTTGCATATACATTGCGCAATCTATTTGTAATATTACAACATTGCAATGAGATATATCTGCAATCATTTTGCAATCTTTCTGTGCTGTATGGGCGATTACTAGGCAAGAGCGCTACCCGTTGCGCCACCAGACTTGTTGAAACCTGCTCACTGTCCAGTATACACATACCGCTCGGAATTTTTCAAAGTCGATTTTCTCGACAATAACTGAAAAATGCATCTTATTGCTTGGCTTAGTTTAGTCCGCTCTATCTACACAAGAGCGCTTTGCCAAAAATTGCGGTGTTTCTGTATTCTGGGACACCCTGTATATATTCGTATCTTACATTTGGCGCTAAATGTCAGATGTGAATATAAACCTTTTGAGTAACTTAGCATTATTTTTATTTAAGAGTCTTTTCTTATAAAGATCCATCCTTACGATGATTTATCCCGACGGAAATGAAATTGAATAGACTTACGTATTTTAAAGCAAATTGAGCATAATGAAGTCTTTAATTATTGATTACGACAACATGAGATAAGCATTCATTTGAAAACGATAATTATCACAAATCTCCTGCTTTCAACAGAAAACAGACACAAATATGTACGTCTGAAATCTGCCAGACTATTTGATAATCATTATTATAGAGAAACGACTAACTAATCAGTTATATCGATGTTTCACATTTCGCCTTGTGATAATTTAGCGTAAAATACAATATGAGATGAAATATTTTATTCCCCGATTATTTCTATAGGAAAAAAAAAGAGTAAAAGAATTAAATCCATCAGTAATTGAGAATTTTTAGATCGACGTAGTCGCTTCGAATGTTATTACAGCGATTTTAATGCGCTAAATAAGATATATTATAACACTTGATGTATGCGCACGGCGAGATTGTTAACGAATTAATATCGATTATTAGAGGGAGGTCTCTCAGGTATGTAATGTTATTCCGTGGCGGTTCCAGTAAAAGCAAATTTACAGCGATTTTTGTAATTCGACCCTGTTGACCCTTGATTTGCTAGAGAGTATATTAAAGGTAGATTGTTACGAAACAGAAAATTATTTTTCACAAATATTGTTGTAGAAAGAAGAGAAGTTATTTTTCGCTCATAGTCGATCGACTAGTACCTCGCTTTATTAAACGTAAGAAGTAGGATGTAATATAAAACGTCTACTGTAAAGAGACGTTTTGTCTCTTTACATTAGATTCTCGCTACTGTAAAATCTTATGTGATGCTACATAAAACGATAAAATCGTTTATTAATTGTTAATCACATGAAATATCGTTAACAATTTACTTAATCGAATTACTCAATTATTGCTTAACCGCGCTTTGTGCAATTTAATGTAAGGATCCCACGACGCACATCGTTGTACACGCGTATCGAAGATCCGACTAATCAATGACGTTCCAATCGAGGATGTTAAAACGGCGGAACGTCAGCGATTGATCGTATCCTTCGATATGTGAATATGCGTATAGCAATACGCGTCTAGAGTCCTTCTAGGGAGAGTCGAGACATAAAACCGGAAGGACGTCATGTTTCAGTCTTATCGGAAACGGCTAATAATTCTTATTCTTCTTTAATAAATGACACCTGTCCTCGAAAAAATAAGAAGTAAGTCAATACAGCCAAAATTAGACGCGATAATTATTTTAAGATAATTAACTCAGACCGAAGTGAAAATACGTCCGCCCCAGTGTCACCATCTTGACTAACGTGATACTACACCTATAAAAATTGCTTTCACCTATTCACTTACATTCACTAACACATTGACAACTGAAACATGGCGGCATCAATCACGAAGAAGACCGCATAAATCTTGACTCTCCTTAGAGGCACTCTATGCGTCATGACACGGCACCACCTTGAGAATAGAGAGTTTTTGCAATAACGTGAATTCAGATACGGTGAACGTTGTCACATTATCCTTTTCTTAATTAGTTAAGAAGAAGATAACCTGACCTTAACGTTCACCATATCTGGATAAACGGTATTGCAAAAACTCTATTATTGTGCCCGTGCTCACGGCATAAAATGGTGTGTTTCACAATGTCAATAATTAATGTTTACCATAGCGCATGGGGCATAATAACAAATGCTCGATATGATAATTATTATAATAAGAGGCTTTGGTAATGATTTTTACAAAAATTTACACAGCTCAGATAACTTTGACCTTAACATATATTATCAATAAGGTCATGATCCTGTGTAACTTTGCTTTAACAAGTGGCGGTCTCTTATAGTTTCTGAGATATTTTTTTAGTAAAAGATTTTGATCTTAGAGGACAAACTCCGACAACCTCGACCTTGACATATTATATTGTCAAGGACATATATGATCTTAAAGAACTTTAAGGTATTTCTCCGAGAAATTGAGTTTTTACAAATTTTTTTTGAAACTTGGATATTATGTTCAAAATAATTTTATCTATATATGGTTAAAATTTCAAAGACCCTAGCGATGCCGAAATGGAGATATTTACCTTCAAAATTTCAGCTTTTAACACATAAACTCCTATACCAAACCTTATCGAAGTAACGTTTTAATACTTTGCGGCGAAAATGTTCTACAGATTATTTTTAAAAAAATAAATATGTAATGTAGAAATATTGTAGGAACCTTAAAAAAAATGGGAAGGCTTAGCGATACCGTTTCTGAATTAGTTTAAATTTGTAATAATTAATGTAATTTGCTGAAATTCTTCTCGCACGCCGAGTGGCGAGACAAGAACATGCTGTTGCTACATTTCAACTGTCTTCAGTGCGAACTAGTGTTCGTGCAGATACGACATTTATGCGTGTGTGTGTACGCTCGCCTCAAAAGTTTCTTCAGAGAGCACGCAAGAAGAGACATATTCGTAGGTTGTACGTGATTAACTTTTTAACGCGATTGTAGCCGGAGAAATACCTTAGGTGGCGATCTCTCATAGTTTCTGAGATACTTAAAGTTAAAGTATTATAAAACATGAACTCTCTGCTTTAAAAACACAAATTATTTTCTTACATAATTTTTGTATTTTTAAAGCAGAAATTTTATATTTTAAAATACAGAAATTGCGTTTTAAAGCAAACTTTCCACGCGAAACGAAGCATACTCCACCTCCCTCCCTGCCTAGGGGCGCACGACTTTCTAGGCAGGTGAGGTATAATATATGTAGGTAAGGTAGTCCTAAGTAGATTTCGCTTCGCATGGAAAGTCGTGTGCCTCTAGGCGGGAGAGGAGGTAAGGTAGTCCTAGGGTTACCAGATATCCGGTTTTGAACCGGACTATCAGGTATTTGGGAGTCTTCTCTGGTGTCCGGTTGATTTATCAAACCGGACGTCATATATCTGATTTTTTGGTGACCGTCGTGGATGGACGAAGTCAAGAAACAGAATGGAAGCTGAATTACTTACAGTCATTAATTTTGACATGACATGTAATGAAATCGTAAATTATGTGAGATCTAAACCAAATATATTAAAAGCAGTGAAAAGTACAGAGAAGTATAATTAATCAAATAATTTTATGAGCTTACAATAGACTATAATCCTAAAGTCATTACAATTACTTAATGTTTTAACAAATGTAAAATATATTTTAGTTTAATGTGTTGAACACGTTGAGAGTTTTAACAATGTTAAATGTCACATGTATGGAACATGTGTTAATTTTGTGCTTTTTTATCAATAAACTATATTTTATATTAAACACAGTTAATTAATGCTTATGTGTAACCAAATTCTGCTTCTGAAACAGATTTTCCCTCCGCTCCCTTTTTTTTATTTTAGTAAATCGTATAGGTAAGTTGGACTTATTATCTTTGTCCGGTTTTGTCCGATTATATTTTGCTAATGACAAAAGGCTTGTTCTTTTTGGTTGAACTTTTGCACCAGTTCAACCAAAAAGAACAGGCCTAAAATGTTCGGTAATTTACACTTTTGGATCTGGCAATCCCCGTAGACCGATCATTTCGCGTGGAAAGTCATACTCCTATAAATGGTTTGCCTCATACCTCCCTCCTGCCAAGAATCATGTCTCACTCCATTTTACTCAAAAGGGGGAAATAATTATCAACTTTAATTGTTAATAACATTTAATGAACAACGCTAAAACCTGTTGGAGATCACTCAGTTTCATGACCTTGATAACATATGTCAAGGTCGAGGTCATCAGAACTGTGAAGTTTTCGCAAAGAATTATCGAGGCTTTTCTTAATCTAAGACTGGATTGTTCCATCTTCCGGTAAAATTCAGTTTGCTGTCTTACTCTTTTATTCTCTTACACTCTTATTCTTTTGTTTATCCAGTAGATAAATTACTACATAGTTTATCCGAAGATGGAACTGTTGTGAACTCGTTCCCGTCGTCAAAACGCGTTGCAGTTCGAGAGTCATCTAACCCCATTCGCCATGAGCCCCCCGCTCGGGACGCATAAGACGCCGGTCTATCTTTTTCGCGTCGAACTACTTCGCATCCTTCTCCGCGCACCCGTCGCTCGTACACGCGCCCCCTGCCTTGACCGACCAAGAGATGTTGCCACACTTCTCCCTCTAAAGATGTTGAACCTATCCGAACCGCGCAGATGGAACTCCCAAATTCGCACGGGTTGACCGTTGGATAGGTTGTGCTTCCTGGACTACCTCCTGCCGACAGCCTTCATCCAGGCTATCTTCCGACGCATCTCTGGATCCACAGGTTTCATAAGAATCGTTTTCCGGTTCTTGCATATCGCTGTTCTCGCTCTGTTGCGGCTGCGGTTCAATGGCTACGTTTACACCGTGCATTTAGGCCGCGGCCTATACAATAGATGTCCTTGTTTATCCTGTAGGTTAAACAAAGACACCTATCAAAT
>NW_017255954.1:253816-307004 GCF_001594055.1 Mycetomoellerius zeteki
GCAGTTCGTATAGCTCAATCAGCTCGTTCACATTATGACTTTGTTTGAGCTGATTAGCGTGGGCTTTAACTATCCGTTCACCGGTTGGCGTGCTGGCTTTAATACGGTAATTAACTGACCCGATCCTCTCGGTTATCGACCCCGGAACTCATTGCCACTTGTCACTATAGAGTTTATAGTAAATACTGTCGCCTGCCACAAATTTCTTCCATTTGGCGCCATGGAATGCGTTGAACTGCTGCTCAGCCCTTGTATTTCGTTGTCCGGATTTGAGTTCCCTGGGCTTTAACAGATTGAGCCTGATTTTCATTTTACGATTTGTCGTCAGTTCGAACGGTGATCAAGCTAAGAGTAAGTGACTAACTCTATTTGCATACGCTTCTTTATAGATATCTGCGTCATTTTCTCCTTACGGAAAACGAGTTCATCTCACGGCGCAGTCAAGCGACGTAGTACACAGTACCGTCGCGAGATCCCTATAAAGAGGCGTATGCAAATAAAGTTCACTTAAGGCCATCACACGTACAAAAATTTTAGACGTAATTGTAAGGTCGCAAGCAAATCGACCAATCACAGTTGAGCCTTTACTCTTAACCCTTAACTTGATCAGAGTGTGCTCATGGAGCCTCTGAATTTTGAAAGTGCTTTTTTTAAATAGAGTTATTCATAAGTTAGTTTAATTAGTAAAATGGAAAATTTTCATTAAAACAATACTTACAATCGATAGAACCGATTTTGTAAAATAAACCGAAAACTCCTTTTACTTTGTCAATTAATAAATAACCATATACTTATTTAAAAATAAATTATGCATAAAACAAAAACAAAATAAGCTATAGCTGCAACTGCCAAATTAATAACATATATAAAAATAAATATGATTAAATTCTTCCCGAAACAAAGGATAATTTTCAGTATGTCTGTGTGAGATATTTATGTATACATTTAAAAAATTAATTAAATTGCAAAGATATGTCTCTATAATGTATGTAAAATACGTAAATGTATATGACATATATGTGTCGAAAGTCAAAAAATGCAATTTATCAATATAGTGATCAAAATTTTTTCGGATCAAAATAGGATATCTTAGGGACGTTTTATATTAGTACAATGATAATTATAAATGTCCTGAGTTAATCATGGATGATTTAATGTTTTGGATCAGAATGGCAGCAATCTGATCAAATTAGGATATCCTAAGGAAATACATTGCTATGTGGGGTGTTCCATCGATATAGAAATAAATAATAGAGACATACTGTAATATATAGAGAAGGCGAAAGAGGCAGTTCAAGCGTTGAATACAGCTGACATATATTTTTCCGCCAAAATATCGTATTTAACTAATAACATTACATGATACAATAATTAAAAAATATACTGTACTTTGTGAAATTACAATAGGTATATTATAAGTAAAATACAGTAATATTAATAACATTCCCGTGATGTATCGAGTCACTCTTGGTCGCTTTCGGCGACTAGTCAAACGGCTGACATCGCCGTTCGTCTCTAGCTTTTTCTTCCGTACGAGATTATGAAAACAGTTTTACAAAATATAGTGCAACACGCGCGCTATACACAACAATAAGGGATCTTCGATCATCATTTGTCTCTTTCTTTTTCTATCTTTTTTTTTCTCTCGTTTTCTCTCGTCTATTAATATATTTGTTTGAATAACGAGTTTAGGCTTCACCTCAACGCGATTTGAATGACGCATTTTGAATGACCCTTCCTCTCTGCAAAATTAATCGCTATTCATAATGTCGACTCGACCTTAACCGGCTCGATATGGCTGATTAAAGGTTTGTTCGCGTCGCATGCTCCTACCATAGCTCTTACTCACTCTATCAAACGGGTTGAAGTGAGTAAGAGCTATGGTGGAAGCATGTTGGAACATGTTGGAGCTTGCGACACGAATAAACCTAATAAATTAAAAATTAAGACTACAAACGATGGAACCTCGCTCATGCGACAATTGTATGTACAACGGCTCGAAAATGGAAATTCGTTGTGATTATGAGTAAAAGTTGCACGGTAGCGTGTAACAAGCTGCTCAATACATTATCACTATCCTTAAGTGGAGGAATGATAAAGGCCGGAATATCAGAGATCGAAGCGTATAAACGGAAAAAATATGTAAATAAAAAAGGAACAGATAAATAAGATGAAAGTGCATTTCCTCTACGATTTTTTCTAAGGAAAGCGATTTGCTGAAGTCGCTAGAGATTAATCGTAGAGTTCTTCTCTAAAGAAAATGAAATGCTTTATTTACGCAAAAAATTTAATGTAAAAGTATTATGGGGTCATTGTTTTTTTTTAAAAATCGTCAATCGACTATATAGCTATTCCGTATCGCAATGTAATTCTTTGTTTAAACAATATACGGAAGTTTCTTTACATTCAAGAAAAATCATATACACTTCTATTTTCATGTACATACATTCTCTAATTTGTCTGTTCAGCTCTGCTTGCAATTTGTTAAACAGACAAATTCGAGAATGTATATACATGAGAATAGAAGTGTATATGACTTTTCTTGGATGTAAAGAAAATTATTATTGACCTTATTGCATTAATATTATATTGATTGCGTTCGGAAACGTCGCTCGGATGAATCCGAAGCATCATTTCCGAACGCAGCCATTGTTAATTATGCGATGATAGTATTGCATTCTGTGCACATGCTCTCTCTCTCTCTCTCTCTCTCTCTCTCTCTCTCTATCTATCTATCTATCTATCTTATCGGAAGATAAGCTTTTATAATATTTATGAGTTTTGAAAGAAAATGCGCAAAAACAAATCATTTTCACAAATAATACTTGACACACGCACACATACATACCACACACACATACTTGGCGTTCCCAGGAATACTGTTGAAACGCAATAACAGCCAATAATTTTACTTTGTCGTAACGTAGAAGATAGACTGAATGATTTTGAAGAATGTTGCATAATTTTAACAGATATAATAAACCATTGAGAGAAACGTCAAATACTTTTCGAGTGCCGCAAACTTTTGGATCAATTCGCGTGACGATTTCTATCTCACGAAAGATCGATTAACGAGCATCTTCTACGATCGTTTTGTATAGTTATTACATAAATTGTTTCTTACATCCTAATATTGCTATACTTTGTTCTTCACGTTAGATCACTAAGTTCTTTTTTGGAATACTGCTTTACCATCCGCGAATATTTGAGATGCAAAAGGATCAATTAAACTTAAAAGTTTTAGAAGAAACATTTCAAGCAAATTTCGCTTCTTAATGACAATAATTTAATTATTACTTAGCGTTGATGCGATTAACAGAAGAATTACGTAGAGTGAGATACTTAAGATGTCAATTCTCAACTGATTACACGCAACATCTTGCGATTTGAAATTGATTTGTTCCTAAAAAAGAATCGATATCTCTTAAATTTATAAAATAATTTGATTGATCGTAGAAATTATGAAATAATATACATTATTTGACGAATAAAAATCTCATTTTTGTGCTTTTTGTAATAAAAATCGCTCAATGATAAAAATTCATTGAAACATTTTTGTAAAAATTTTGTTTCTTGATGCTCGTTGGAATTCTTCATATTTAATATAAAATAAATATTAAATTTTGCGGTAATATGCTAAGATTTGTTACAATATTACTTTTATATGTGTAATAAACGTATTGATAATTACATCATAAATCTTGTGAGTTGTCCATGATTTATTTTATATCTCTATGTGAATCCGAAATACATCTCAAAGTAGCAATTAATCCATTAATAGATGAAAACCAATGCTAATTAGCTCCATAAAAAATATGTACATATATAAGTGATGAATATTATGTTTACAATAAACATCTTGAATGATTCACTCTATATTAGTGGCTCTTATAAGATCAAGCTTAATAAACAAAAACAATTCTTTCTCTAAGTATTACTAATTAAATAAAAAAAAATTCTTAATCATACTTCAAAAATTAGCAAGAACTTATCAAAATGAAACCTGATATCAATAAAACATCGATAAATTACATAAGATTTTAGTTTCCTTAAAAATCGTCAGTGAAACAAGTGGAGACACTTCGATAGGAATCTTTCATCCTAGTTGCATTATACGTATCGCATAACGCGTTTATTCTATGCTCTATACAAGTAGAACCTTAGTTTGTATCTTAAAAGCTTTTGTTTGAGTTTTACAGTATGGTAGGGGCTCTGTCGTTCGAGTTCTATGAGGAATAGAACTCTCGTTTGAACTTTATGCAAAATAGAGCTTTAATACGAGAACTAAGTGCCGTCCATGCACATCTCTCTCTCTCTCTCTCTCTCTCTGTTGTGTGTGTGTGTGTGTGTGTGAGAGAGAGAGAGAAACGCATTATATATAAATATAAATCTTTCGTTATATTTAGATTTTTCATTTTTGTCATTTATACGCACATACACGCGCGCACATATGTTCCCGTTGATACGAATACGTTTTCCTTTTCTTTTTTTTTCTATTTTTTGTTCTATTTTCTATCTACCTTTGTTATTTTGTCATACTTCGTTAAGTGCATAATGGCATAAGTGTGTAAATCAGATACAGTGATACAATTTAAATATATATCAGAATCTTTCGCTGCCGAGAGATAAATACAAAACTAACACATACAATAATCATGCTGCCCGGCCTACTGTTCGTCTCCTCTTTATGTACATTCGCAAGCTACCCTCACGAAATAATCCATGCCTCTCAGAAGCTTATTTAGTACTCGCGAGCGTTATCCTATGCCATACTAGTCTTGACAAATTATATCAGTTATTTTATAATAAGATTACGTTGGTCCGGAAGTATTTAGGAATATTGAACGCATCGCGTACGAAAATGGTTGGACAGTTTCTTTATCATCGCGACTAAAATACGTCCGCAACATTATGTTGCATTATTGGTTCACAAAACACACAACATTTTTGGTCAAAGAGCTATACAAAATTTTATTTGTACTTCAACGTTGTGTGGACAATCGTTGCCGGCTAATCGAATTCATTCTGAATGCAAAGTAAGCCCATGTGTGGTATCATTAGTAATAAAATTAATTATAATGTATTGCTTGCGAAACTATAACTATACGCAGTATGTATATTTCTCTGTATGTTTCTTCATCCAGAAAATGCACGACAAAGTATCTAGGACGTTCGGGAAAAATAAGGCAGAAATATTCAGTAATCTTAATCATTATGTATAATATAGCTAATAGAAAAAATATGAATGTAAGCTTCGTAAGTGATAAACTTTTCTTACCCTTTGCTAACGATAGCTCCTTCAAATGAAAATATTATTCTTGTAAAAATTGAGGTATATGTATATCTACAAAAATGTATCATGTTAGCAGCGTGATAAACGTTATCTTTCGGCCAAATTATATAAAATTTAAACAGATTATCTTTTTGCGCCGCGATTATGCAGTTCACAGTCGTGACTTTCGTCCAATCGCCCTAGATATTTCAAAAAATATTTCATCTATCTTAATTGCTAAAGCCTGGAAATAAAAATGTAACATTTTTTAGGTCCTATTGTTATTAGTGTTATTGCCGCTGGTGGTGGTGTTATTGTTATTATTGTTATTATTGGAATTAAGTGGGCTGCTGATGTTGTCAATCTCACGCTGAGCGCGCGAGATCTTCACTTTATCTCGCGGTGTGCCATCCTCGCCAGTCTCCATCGCGAACATTTTCATTTTCTCCTTAAAGCTGAGCTTTTCCGGCACCGCGCCAATCTGCGAGTTTTGTTGCTGTTTCTGCTTTTCCGCCAATCGCTTTTGTCTCGGGTCCCTGGAACAGTAAAGTGTTTAGCACACTTGCTCTCTAAATCTGAATCAGTGGATAGTCCACTGATTCAGATTTAGAGAGTACGTCAAAAGATTCGTTTATTCGGTACTAGCTCTTAAAATCTTTGTAAGAGCGAGCGAGTGAGCGTGCGTGCGTCCGCGCGCGCGCGAGCATATGTACGACAAAAACTTACTTATAGACTTCTTGAGCTCCGATTACACCAGGGGTGGCGCCAGTAAACGAAGTCCCGGATCCTTCCGGTGTCTTAGGAGAGGCTAATAAATTCTCCGCGTCGTTGATAAAATTCTGGAACATAATTAAATAATAAGAGTATACGTATATTAATAATATTAATATGTAGCAAATACATTTAATGAATGCAAAAATTCGTGCCGGATTTTTTAAATTAAAAGTCATTTAATTATCTGACATTCAAAAGTCTTTACTTAAGGAGATCCTAAAGTGAAGCTCGACCTCCGACGAAATCACCAGATGTCGCTGTTTTTCCAGCGCATCTTTATATACTACCCATATATGTAATACTACATATAGTATTATTACATATGATACTACCACATCAATATCTTACGTATACCTACGTACAAATTTTCTAACTAACTAATCTTCAATTTATGCCATAAATGATACCGATCTCCAATTTGTAATCGATACCATTAATCCTAATCCTAAATTGGATCATTATCATACGCGACATCTTCATCCCGTACAACCGACTCACGAATATAAAGAAGACTCTTCGCGAACGCCGAGTTAGTTGACGGGTACTCAATATTCTGACAGTCCGTGACCGGGCCAGTTCTATTAGGCGATCAACTTTTTCTTAACTTGGTGCGGTCGAGTTCCATACATCTACAAAACACCCTCGAGATCGTTTTCATCACGGAGAGCCCATCCGAGAAGGTCTCCTTGTTCAACCAACTGATTTATACGTTCGGCCCGCACACTAAATAAGTCTCGGCCTTTATTTATTTTATTTATTTATTTATTTGTTTTTATTTATTTCTTTTCCTTCTCCTTTTTCTTTTTTTAGGAAGCATCCCCGAGTTTTAGAATTATTTTCATCATGCATTAGGTTCTTCCATTATCGTTAGAGTCATTTTGAGTTACCTGATGAAGATCGATTTGACCCGTAGCATCCTACTACTGAGTTAATCGATTGACCTTAGCGATTAGACCCGTAACACTAGCATGATCCGCGAAAATTAAGACAGCGTTATCCCTCGCCCCTTTGTTTAATCGTTTCTTCTATTTTTACGCGCGGAATGGAATAAATTTTAGTGGACTCTCGTCCCTGGTATAAAAGAAAATCAAGGGCTTTTGTCAAACATCTACGTCACCTACGGAATCGCCACAACTGACGCGAATGTAGATTGAGATCAAGATCGAGATCGAGAGAGAAAGAGCGAGGGGAGAAGAGAGAAAAGGAGGGGGATAGGGGGGGGGGGAGAGAGAGAGAAAGAGAGAGAGGAAGCGCCCTGGGATTACATCCCCTCATGCGCACAATAATACATAAGTTGACATTTTTTTCCACGAAAATCTTCGGAAGGCCATCAGAAAAGAAATGTATATGTTCGAGACTCGTGTGGGAGTCGCTTCGCGTGGAAGTCGTGCGCCTCTAAGCAGGAGGAAGGTGGGATGAGAGTCCTTTTTTTGCATGGAAAGTTGTATTCCTTGAATTCATCCACCTCATACCTTTCTGTCTGTCTAAAGTTATCTGACTCTTCATAAAAAAAGCAGGGAAATATTTACTAACTTTGACTGTTAATAACTTTTTAACGAATAACGAGCGACGCTCCTAAAATCTGTTGGAGGTTACTCAGGATCATGACCTTGACAACAAATGTCAAGGTCGAGTTCATTAGGAGGTGCTTCCCTAATCTAAATTTTTACCAAATTAAAAAATTTCAAAAGTGGCACTTTATGACATTTATTATTGCATAAATTAAATTATTATAGCTCGTTGAATTAATATACATAATTTACATTAATGGATAATAAATTTGACACTCAATTAACAAAATATCTATTATATAATAACATATGATAATTCCTAGATTAAATTTTGATCGAAGGTTGAATTTAAATTCGAACTTATTACTTTGTAACAAAAATGTATTTTTTGGGAGCAACCAGAATGATGTACGCATAAAGCAACAATCACAGAGACTGACACAAGTTATATACAACATGAAACATGAATGTAGATAACATAGGATAAAATATGAATAGAACATCTAATATTACAGCGGACACTTGAATGAGAGACATGATCATTAGATGATAATTGGTATAACTGACGATTCATGCATCATAAACATAATGACAGCATGATGTAGCAACGATCTGCTTTAACATTTATACCTTACTTGTTTATCTGCCATCGTAAGCATTTCAAAGATATTCATATTTATAATAAATTTGTATTATAAGTGATATAAATTAATATCTCAAGGGGATATTAATTAATCTCTAATTATTTAAATTACAGATCGTACGTTAGAAAATAGGAATGAGATCTATATGATCTCGAATGGTATTATTCTCTCAAAAAAATGAATACAAAGAATCAGGACATACGTGACAACGTAAATACTAAAATAATATCACAAGGAAAATGTATAACATTAATTTGCAATTTTTTAAATTGAGATCAAATATGTTAAAGCATAGGACAAAATACAAGTAAAGTAAAGAAGGTAAATGAAAAAGAATAAAAGAAATAGATGTTATAATTACTCACATTGGGATCTTCTCTAATGGTATCCATTGAGATTGACGGCGGATTTGACATTCCAGATGATACATTGCGTAGCATGGACTCACTGTTTGCATTCGAATCATGAAAAGAAACTCTTTTCATAGATGTTGACTGTTGAGAAGTGGGAGGTAGATTAGATGTGGTCGAGCCGTTTGATCTGAGAGCACTCTGCTGAGACATAACGGCATAACTAGAGCCTCGTTCTGGTGGTGGGGGTGCATCATTTACATTGTTTTGCGAAGCTATAATAAATATCATAAATACTACATAAGTCGAATCATGTAATTATCTAAAACATATAATTATAATATACTGTATTTGTAAATCTTTCGTTGATAGGAAAAATATTTTGAGACAATTTCTCTTTAAAGAAATATGAGAATACAAAAGACTCGAAGTTTAATGTTTCAAATTTATAAAAGTTTTAAAAACAACTTTAATTTACTAACACGTAGATATGTTAGGACCATTAATAATCAAGTTGTCTAAGCGCAACATGCCAGGATGTAGCTGGCTGCGCGGATGTTGATTCGACTGATATGTTTGCTGCTGCTGTTCTTCTTGTTTTTTCTGGTTCTCATATTCAGCCTGTTTCCGCTTCACTTCATCCATTCTCCGTTGCAGTTCCCTATCTTCTATGGAATGTGACATACTCATGGAATAAGACTTCTGACCAGAACTGAAATGGCTATGTGTGCCATAATTAGCTGGCGATACATGCTCTTCACTCTGACCCGCCGTTTGTTGTTGCTGCTGATTTGGTTGTACGTGCAAGCTATTATTTTCTTGACCAGGACTGCTCATTTCGACATTCTGAGGCACTGTTTGATTGGGCAGAATGTGAGTGTGACTGCTGGTGACAGATTGGCTGCTCAGGAGAGGCAAATCACCTCTCATAGACTGGTTGCCTGTGATTGTTCTCGATAAAATCGGTGGTTGCAGAGCTCCATGGACAGTTCTGTCTTGACTGGCTGCCATCCTTAGCAAGCCCTGAACGCGCTGCACACTTTCGTTGTCTAAATCGTTGCTCTCCTCATCATCGTCCTGATTGGCAATCTCCTCCGCACGCTTCTGGAAATCTCTTTCCAGTTGAAGAGCTCGCAATTGCTCCTCCTGCTGCTGAGTTCGATGTGTCAGCGCACTTAGCTCAGCAATCTGTTGATCTCGCCATTGACGAGCGGCTTCTCTTCTACGAGCTTGTTCCTAAAGATACCAATATCAAATAAATGTTCTTAAAGAAAAATATAATAACATTGCAAATTCCAGTAAATTTGTTTTTAAAACTCTCAATTACACAACAATTATCAAGAGAGAACAAAAATTTCAAGAAATATATAATAAAAAAATGAATCTAAACTAAAATTTATCACTCTAACGAGACTTATCGATTTCATTCATTATTAATTACCTTCTCTCTTTCTTCGCGTTGCCAAGGGTTCGTCGCGCTATATTGATACTGACGCGGTTGCTGCATGGCACTGATTCCTCCCACAGGATAATAACTACCTCGTGGTGGATCCTGCATGCTTGCGGTATATCTACAAAGTTTTCCTTCGTTATCTCTTTCACCAACTGTCACCAACTGATTAAATTAATCGACGATTAACTCGCATAAGTGCCAACAGTAATTTAATGTATCAGAACGTCCCTCCTCTCTCTTTCTCTTCTGATACAAACTGTGTTTAGTTCTCACATTGGCAATCGTGATTGATCATCGATTAGCGTTAATCGAAATTGGTGGAAGGGGCCCTAAGACTAGGTCCACAACCTTGCTTTAAGAAGCCTTAAGTCATTAAGTCGAAAGAGATTAATGCCTAAATTCTAAGCAGAATCGTAAGGCTTCGTAACATGTTTCTGTAAGACTTATAAGAATTTTTAAGTGCTTATAAGTGCTTTTTATACAATATTTTTTTAAACAGCTTCTTACTAGCCATAAAATTTACAAGAAATCGTAGATATTTACGAATAATCGTACATCTTACGATACATACGCATAAAATTAGAACACTAGTCATAAGTTCTTATAAGTTTTATGAGAACACATTACGAGTCCTATGATTCTGCTTAGAATTGACCATAAGTAACAATAATTTCTGTCTTTAAACTGTTTTTGCGCAGTCTTTAGGTTTTAACCGTTAAGGCCCGTCTATAATACAGTAGTAAGCTTGGTTTAGAAGAAGTAAGAGTAAGAAATTGATCAATCACAGTCGATTATTCTTTTCACAATCGACTGTGATTGGTCAATTTCTTACTCTTACTTCTTAATCCAAGCTTACTACGTGTATTGTAAGACGTGTATTGTAGACGGACCTTTAGACTTAAACGAATTGAGCAAAACCCAATTCTTACGGCCTAAAAGCATAAGTTCTGTAGCCGATATATCGTCACTTAAGCCCATGACACATACAAAAACGTAAGGCTGTAAGACGTAAGGCTGTAATCAGTAAGCGAATTAGCCAATCACGATAAAGACCGTAAGGCCGCCAGTAGCGAATCCAATCTTATGCATGGTCTACAATGGCAGTAGCAGTAGTGGATGAGACTGTAATGCGTCGCCTACAATACACGGAGTAAGAAGTACGAGTAAGAAATTGACCAATCACAGTCAATTGTTCTTCTCACATTGGACTGTGATTGGTCAATTTCTTATTCTTACTTCTCACTCCGTGTATTGGTAGACGACGCATAAAAGTAACAAATTGACCAATTACAGTTGAATGTAAGAAAAATAATCGACTGTGATTGGTCAATTTCTTACTCTTATAGCCTCATTCATTACTGATACTGCCATTGTAGACGACGCATTACGATTTCCTTATTGCTTACGTGTTACGACCTTAGGTTTTTGTATGTGCCATGGGCTTTACAACTTAAAGCTTACGGCTTACGGCCTCTTAAAGCAAGGTTGTGGACCTAGCCTTAGGATCATACTAATGGCATGGACCTATAATATATGGACTGCGCACGGCTATAGTATATGCCGGGTTTTCGTGAAGCCAGCAGAACTGAGAGAGATGGAAAGAATTGTACCATTTCTCCCCTCCATACATACGCGCAACGCGTGTGCCGTAACAAAATGGAAGAAGAGAGATAGCACTTCCACTACGAGAGAGGTTATCTAAGGGCGGTATTCATAGTCGATTCTTATATTCAAGACCGCCTTAAGTACAGTCCATGAAGTAAGAGTAAGGAGACTTAACTAGATAGGACATGGAGAAAAAAGTTGGTCACGAAAAATGTTCTGCCATGTCCGTCGAACGGAATAACTTGCAACATCCCATTGCCATATTGAATATTTATATGTGTGCAGTATACTTGCGACTGTGTTATGCATATGTGTATTAAATACGTGTGTCCTAAAAAGTAAATAGCTTGCCCTCCTAAAATCTTAATAAAAATATACTCATTCGTCGCGTTTTCACTCAAAACGAAAGAATCTGTGAGAAAAACGCGGCGGTCGGCCTTATGAACCGAGTTATTAAGCGTTAAAGTTCGAGACTACTCTCTCAGTTCTGCCGGCTCAGCATATACTATAGGATGGCGCAGTCCATATATTATAGGTCCATGACTAATGGGCTTTCTACAATAAGTCATTACCTAAGCTTTAAATCTTAAGCCATAAGAAATTGACCAATCATAGTCAATTATTCTTCTCACATTCAACTGTGATTGATCAATTTCTTACGGCTTAATACTGGCTGCAGACCAGCGCGATGTTTGTCGCGCGCGACACGCGATATCCAATGGGCGTACAAGTTTACCGATGTTCTCATTCTAAAGCTATACGCTCATTAGATATGTCGCGACGAAATGGTGATAGTCTGCAGCTGGCATAAGACTTAGAGCCTAGATAATGACTTATTGTAGAAAGTCTATAACAAGCATTCTACTAAGCATTTTACAATGAGCCAATAAATCAGAAGTTAGATGCTGGAAACGGACCAATCACAGTCGTCAATTTTTAGCTTCTAACTTCTGATTTATGACTAATGACTTATTACCTCGGACCTACAATAGGGTTTTAAGCTTTAAGCCATAAGAAATGGGCGAATCACAGTCGATTATTCCCCTCGGATTCGACTGTAATTGGTAAATTTCTTACAGCTTAAGGTTTAAAACACCTATTGTAGATCCGGACTTATAGAATGGCCATAAGACGGGGTGCACAGACTCTTGCATAATCCAATCAGAGTCGAGCTAGATTGATGTTGATTGGACCCCAACGCTTGCGACACTGCGATGCGACTAATGTAGAACCAGCTTAATGCATAACACGTAATGCATAAGAAAATGTACCAATCTAAGTCCTTCGTTTCCTTCTTTTCCATGAAATAATAAACTGTGATTGGTTGAATTTCTTATACCTTACGTGTTATGTATTATGTAAGAGTCTATGTTCCTTGCTTAAATCACATAATCAACAAACGACCTCTAAATTCATTAAAATGCGTACCTCGTGTCGGCTTGCTTGTATAGAGGATGTGTCGAAGTGCTGGGCGGCGGCGGTGGTGGACTTTCGCTAAATGTATCCTCAGATGGCAAAGCCGGTCTCGTTGGCGGCACTTCTGTAGAGTGGCCATCTCCGTTTTGCGCACGGTTGTCATTCCCATATTGATCGACGCGGTGTTCTAGATTACCATTCGGATAATGCGGATTATTCTGTGAACCTGCGAAATGTCGGTTCTGTTCGGCGTATGACTTTGCCTCTTGGCTGCTCGAGTCTCTACCGAGTAGATTTTCATTTAGTGACTGATGGTCGCGCGCAATCGTCTCGTTTTTCGATTTGGGCATCATCATCGGGCCGAATTGACTTCCAATTACCGGATATCGGTTGGGATTGTATTGACCATATTGACCATACTGCGTGCTGTTATATTGAGTATACTGGACATCCGGGTAATTGTAACTGGGCGCATTTTGTCTCGCGACATAGTTGGAGGTCGTTCCTAGACTCGACGTGGAACCGAGTGGCCTTGGTGAACGCAAGTTCGACACTTGTTGAGCAGGAGGAACTGCCATTCGAGTGCCGATATTGTACATTGGCGGTCTATGTTGATTAAGCAATGGTACGCCACCACGCAATTCTCGTCGGCGAACTTCTTCCTGCATCTCCTGCATCTTCGCCTCCTGGCGGATAATGTCGCGCGAAGACTGGGAACGTGGTGGTAGACCTCCAATATGCTGCTGTATTTGATTGCTAACCGCCGAGTAGCTCTGCTGTTGGCCTTGGGTGATGTAAGCGGATGTCGGACGGTCTCGGAAATGGTTGCCAACTTCCATAGTAGAGGGACGGTTCAATGAGTTCTGTGAACCCTTTAATGAACCCTTTTGGATGTGCTGAAGATTTCTGCTAGACATAGCAATTAATTTAGAAAGTATTCAAAACAGAACAGTTAAGAAAAATTATAAAATTACGTTCTAAATAAATTTATAAGCACATTTTTGAATATCAAATAATGATTAAACACTAAATGTGGTATAAAAGAAGTGCTTATATAAAAATAGGAAAATATGAGGTTATACCTATCATCTGATTGTTGTGGACTGATTTGTTGCTTCACCGTCGAGTCTTGGTTTCGATAAATACTCAGATTTTGATAAAATCGCTCTGCTTCTGTGCCCTGTACATTCGATGGTGCATTCATGTGCGACGTACTTGGATTCAAATTGGGCGACGATTGCTGCCTGCTGACCAAGCCAGTGGACGGTAAAGTTCCGATTCTCATGGGATCATGCAAGTTATGGCTTGATCTATATATACAAGAATATGTTATTCTATAAACATATCGTTTCTCGTAATTTAACAGAATGTACAATTTACAATAAAAAAACATTAGATAATATTGAATGAAATTAATACATAAAAAAAGGTTGATTAAATCTTTCTGATTTTAGATACTTTATACGTATTGGTACTTTTAAAAAATTTATTATTTTTAAGAACTATCTCTAGTTTCTCTAGGACAGATTATGTAAAATTTCATTTAGTGTCGAAAAAGTTGGGAGATATATTAAAATGTGCATCGAAAGCAATTTCAATTAAAAATGCGATGATATTTACCTGGAACGTAAGGAAGTTGCACTGTTGATTGTCGCCATAGGAGGTGGTTGAACAGGCGGTGTAACGCTGTTGCTGGAAGAAGCTCTGCTGTAGCCGGGATTGAACACTTCATGCTGTTGCTTAGCCTCGGTATCCATATCTACATAAATCCCATTTTTATGTACAAGCGAATAAATAATGTATCCTTGCATATACTCTCCTATCAGATATATCCTTATCCTACTTAAATCAGAAGATGTTCCTCTTATATTTAATCTAGTAAAATCATGAAAAACTGTGCAATTCGATAAGAGATAAACACCTATGCTAATATATCTAGTGAAACTGATAGATAAAGCTGTGTCATTCGGGCACAATGTACACACACAAAGCTCGCTTTTACTTACTATGCAATGCCGGTACAGACTTGCTGCTATGGATTTGCTGAAGAGTGGCGTCATGTCCAAGCCGCGACGGTAAATCCCGCTCACTCATGCGACGAGGACCTGTGGTAGCCCAAAGCGGGTACACAAAGAGATAGCTTTGAGTTAATGCATTGATGAACATGAAGGTATCGAAGCGCGACATTAAAACGATTACTCATGCACATATGCAAAGCATTTGTTGAGAACAAAAACGCTTTTTTTGGATCGCAGAAGTCTAACTTTGACAAGGTGAAAGTGATGAAAAAAGAAAATGTCATATGGTCAACTGTAAGATCTTTATAACAATGATGAGCATGAGCAAGTTTGTATATGCATTATTGTGTTTCAACAGGACTACAAAAAATAGTTCTCGTTGGCTGGATATTAAAATATTGATACAGCTATTTAAAGTCCAAAAGTGATTCATAATTTCAATAATAGAAAAATATTACATCGGATTTTACAGAAAGGGCATTGCACACAATAAATATTAATTAATATTTAAACAAATACGCTGCGTGCACGTTTGCATTATGTAATTAGTTTGTTAATTAGAAATATAAGAACATGTAATTATGAAATAAAAAATACTTATTTTGTCACAATTATTATGTAGTTCATAATTGAATAATTGTATCCAACATAAAACATTCTCTTTCTACGCACATAACTACTATTATGTGCACGCGATACCACAAGTATATTGCTAAGCATATTATTTTAAATGCAGTATAATGGAACAAAGAAAGTATCTTGAAAAAAAAATTATATTAATGTATCATGCTTGCGTATAGCAAAATATATCGTGTTATTATTGTGAAAGAT
Source organism: Mycetomoellerius zeteki (assembly GCF_001594055.1). NCBI lineage: Eukaryota > Metazoa > Arthropoda > Insecta > Hymenoptera > Formicidae > Mycetomoellerius > Mycetomoellerius zeteki. The sequence goes on from NW_017255954.1 coordinate 269,691, forward strand.
ATATTGGTGTTGTATTTTATAATTAAATGTTAATTAAAACACAAATTCTTTGCTGTAAAAGCAAGTTCTCTACTCTATTTAAACTAGAGAATAATTAATAAATTTGAGTTGATCGGGATAAATCTAAAATGTATCCATTCGACTCAAGATTTTTCATTTTCATGTACAATTTGCGATTTACTGCAATTAAAATAAAATAATTCTGCTGACAACGATGGTGAACAGATAGAGCAGACTAAACTGAGTCGAAAAGTCCTCTATCATTTTGCTATATTATTAACGACGTATCTTAAAATCCAGACATTTAGAACTTTACATCGCAATATCTCCGCTTGTAGGGCACGTAGAAAAAAAAATAAAAACACTTATTATACAATCCGAGCGGTAGCTATGGATTGAGCGTATATTGAACTTGATCAATTTAGCCGTTATTGAGATCCGATAATCTCAATTTAGCCGTTATTGAGATCCGATAATCTCAATTTAGCCGTTATTGAGATCCGATAATCTCAATCCCCCGCAACTCATAATCGGCTCGCGTAAAGGAGGCACGGCAGTGTCGCTGCGCTTGGCTTAGCGCCGAGACACTACCGCGTCTCCAGATTTGCAGGATGATACTTGCAATCCACTCTTCTATAAAGCAAAATTAGATATTAAAATATCAATTTAACATAAATAATATGTTAATCGATGCATTTATATCAAAAACTAATCAAATCAATTTCTTATCCCGATCAAATCTTCAGTTTCTCTCAGTTTTGTTTAGAGAAAAAAAATTTTTCATGTTCCTTATATTACTTATATATGTATACATATGACAAAACAGAAATTATACTTATATTGTTCTAAACACGTTATCATTTTATATATAGCTTATTATCTGTAATTTTATACAATTTTATAAAGATAATTTAATCAGTTATCAATTATGCCGTTTTATCATTACCATGCCACAAAAACGTATTGCGAATGAAGAATGTGAAATGATTTATGTTGAAAATCGTTTGGTTTTGCTTTATCACAGCTGTTTTATAAATAAATAGGAGCAAACGTAATAAGTATGTAAATAATAGCCGTGCGACACCGAGCCGTTTGCAAATGTAAATTTTTCATTCGTCTCATTCAGACGAAATGAAAGTGCTTGAAGAAAGAAAAATCCGACTATAAAAATGCACATTCAATGTATAACACGTAGTGGTAGCTTACGCGAAGCGGACCGGTCATCATCTTTCAGTGAGCTGATCTCGCGGAAACTCCAACTGTATCTCTCTGAATCGGACTTCCATCTCGAAACGTCAAACTTGCTATGAGATTTCCCTTCTATTCTCAATTTTTGTCGTTCCATATCTTTCGCTTTTTCACGCGACAATTTAAGAGAATTATCTTTCAGCCGATCGTTGCTTATGCGCTTCATGCGAAGTCTCTTTTTCAGCATCCAGTTAAATCTCTGTACGTCAGCAGATCGTTCTAAATTCGTACACCTGTCTTGCTCGTGCGATTCTCTCTTAGATTTCAATTCTTCAAGCGACAAATGACGATTCCAATGCATGTCTTCTCCGTCCTCGAGGTCTAATTGATCATCATAGAATTTGTCAAATTTTGTTTGGGTAGAATGAACATAAATAGAATTTATCGAATTGTCTCGCTTTCTCGATCTCTTTTTCGATTTCAATTCTTCAAGAGAACGATAATGGTGCCATCGGACACTTCCGTTAGGATTTGAGATCAATTTATCGTAAAACTTGCAAGATGAATCCAGTTCTTCGGAGATATTTTCAGAGGATCGTGTTCGATCATCATAATCAGATAAAAATTTACTATTTAAAATACTTTCACAGCTTCGTGTTAATTTAGTAGACCTGTCGTGAAGATTTATGGCTCTCTCAGTCTCTTTTCCATAAATTGCAGCACCGATCAGATTACTTTCGCTATTACAAAGAGGTCTGGCAATTCGCATTCGCAGAACTGAACATTTATTATCACTCAATCGTGAATATACGTCTGTATGTGACATCAATGAGCTTTCCGAGGTGTCGTTGGAGCAATTCTTAGCGGCAGAAATATCTACAAACAAGCATTTGGGATATCTTTCGCAATATTGATGAATCTGTGACTTGATATCTTCCGAGGGCTGAGAACCTTTCGCAACATTCGATAGTGACAACATGATGGAAGATGAAGGAGATCGAACGGAAGGCAGAGAAGAGGATGATGAAGAATCAGAAGTTTTCTTCATTTTTTTAAAGTTATCATCTATATCGACCAACGACAATAATTTTTCTCGAGGTGCTGCCTCTAATTGCTTTATTAAATTCAATTGAGTCAAATCATCAATCGCGGATGTTTTATTATTCTGATTTTTTTTAGAAATTATAGAATCTTTTACTATGTCTTGCTCTGGTATAAATAAAGGCGCATCGGCGTTATCTAGATTTGAGAATTGCTCGAGTTGTTCTGCGATTACTCTCTGCTGCTCGAGGGAGAGTTTGGAGCTACTATTTTTAATGTTATCTTTTCCAGTTAACATATTTTTTTGGCTTCTACCTATAAAAAAGGCTTGAGATTTGCTGCCATCCGTTGCCATGTCCTCCATCTCAACAAAAGTTATATCCTCTTTGGTATTAAGAAACACCTGATCTTTGCTACTATTATGCGATATGTTTTCAACTTTTATCAAAGCTATATCCTTCTTAGTACTAAGTAAACTTTGATTTTCATCTTTTATAATATCTTTATCGTGATTTTCGTCCCTTGCTTGGATTGTACTTTCCTCAGTATCAATTGTAATTTGTTTGTTCATTGGAATCCTGGCAATCGTGACTCGTTTACCGCCACAACGATGAAACTTACATTTCTCGATCGCAAAATCGCCATCTGTTTCAACATTAACTAGAATGATATCGTTGTGTCTCCCATCTGAACAGAGCCGAGAGTTTTCATCTCTTTCTCTTGCCAAGTCCGAATCCGATTTGTATTCTTTCTGTGCATGATAAGGATGGTGCAAATGTTCGTCGCTTTTATGCGACGTCATGATATTTGGCTCCGACACGAATTGACGGGAACCATTCAATTTGATGGACTTAAACTTGATCAGACCTCCGTCGCCAAGTTTCGAGAAATGTTTCGCTAGCGCTGCGACTCGACCGCACCCTAAGCGCACTTCTTCCGGTGACTTCCAACACTTCTCCATTTTAGATTTGTCACTGGACACGTCGTTATTCAGTCCGCTCAGATCGAGATGCAACTCTGGCATTATCGTGTACATTTTAGGAGTCGAGATTCCTTCCTCGGTATCTCTCTCAGTTCTACTCGACGCGCAATCATCGTTAATCGTGGAACTAGATTCGTCCGCGCAATCTTCGGAATTGGACGTATCATCTAATTTGTCCTCGTACCGTTTATCAATATTCAATACATGTTTTATGGTATCCACGTCTTGAAGACGCAAGAAATCGTCTGATTTAGATTCTACAATGGAACCTGATCCAATTGTAACGTCTTTGGTAAACAATATTGATTTATTCGCAGGAAACGAACTAGTCAATGAAAAGCTTGGATTGTTATATGTATTTAACTCAAAACTAGATTCTAGACCGTTGAAAGTCTGCTGTCTATTACGCTCTATATTTGTGCGTTTCTGAGAATTTTTAAGATTATAGTTGTTACAGCCGGCGTTAATACAATGCTCGCATTTGTTATTTGGGTTTGTCTGAACACATTCAGAGGACTCTGTAAAATTAATATCGTCGGTTTGATCAATGTAGGGTATATTATCGAAAAGATTTCTATCGACAGTCAGCGGTTCCATTAACAGCGAGTGTTTATAGTCTTTCGTAATTCCTGCATACTCTCGCAGCGGAGTGGTGGTCCTTTCGAACAGATTTAAAGCATCTGTCGAATAATTCAAATTACTCGTCGCGGCTCCACTTTGTTCCGTGCTGCCATCTCCTTCCTCTATTATCTTATCGTCCCTCTCATCGCTTTCATCCTGATATATGACGGATGATACCTCATTGTCGCTCGTGATAGAAATCAAGGGACAAGGTATACGAGGTCTCGAGAAACGCACGGGAGATACAGTAGGGGTAGATGAACAATAGATGTGTTCTCTGTCGTCGACGGAATAGACACTGGGATACGCGCATTGGTCGATCTGATTATGGTAAAAAGGTGTCTCGAAAATGCATTGAGATGAGATCGCACCTGGTTGAACTAACTCCTGACACGGCGCCTGCTTCGGAAAGGACAATAAGTCGCCCATTGAGTGTGACGTGGCTGGCTGATTGGTCGTCTCCGTTGCCTCTACCGCCGACTCTAAGAGCTCGGACCTGGGCCGAGTCTTACATGCTGTATGAAACAAGTGGTTAGTCAAGCGTTAATAAAGCGGGCTCTTTTCCAGCGAAGCAAAGCGAAAGGCGTTATTCTGACAAAGCGATTACTTGGATTAGAAAATGTCCGCTGGCGATAAATCTGATCAGTATTTCGTGGAAAATAAGACTTGTTGATACGTATGTTTGAAGTAAGAAAATAACATGCTTGATCGTTTGGAAAAGTTGTTTTATGTCATTAAATTAATTCAATTTATAATAAACAATTTTTATCATGTGCATTATTTGCATCATGTGTGTAATTTCATGATAAAATTTTTGTACAATAACTTAATAATTTTTTACTCTTTTAGGCACAGTTTCACAACGCATTAATTCTTAACCGAGATTTAACTTATTTATTCCTTATTTCTTTTTAATTCTAGAATTTGAAAGAGATGAGAAATAAGTTGAACTTCAGTTAAAAGTTAATCGTAAGTTGTGAAACTGAGTCTTTATTATACTTGCACGATAGAAAGAAAAGTAGAAAAACTGAACTGAATTTCTTATAAGATATAAATCGCGTACAGAATTATTTTCTTTACGCGCTTTATCGATTGAAAAACTGATTAGGTAATAAAACCCAATTATAAGATTTCAATTATCTTTCTCTTACTCCAAAGACTAAATTAGTTTTGGAAATTACAGTATTAATCTTCGAACTTACCTCTTGACATCACAGGAGAAGGTTGAGATAATAACGTTGCGAGTCCATGATATATAGCGCCCTGTTTCGCAACTTCCAATGTTACGATCGGACCGGTACGTACAAGATACTCAGCAGCTCTGCGAATAAATTTTAATGATATAATATTTTGAACTGTTAAGAAATTTAAGTTAAAATTACATATGTATATTAAAACTTTTCGTACTTTTCCTGCGTTATCCCGACCAGACTTTGTCCGTCTACCTTGAGTAGTTGATCACCTGCCGTCAATCTGCCATCCTGAAAACACAAATACATAAAACTAAATTAATTGAATAATATGAAAATTTGTTTTCAGAATTCGTAAAAGCTTAATCAGAATTACTTTAGTGTGTGCGCGTGCTTGTGCATAAGTTTTGATTTCATAATAGGGTTTTTTAAATTTTATTTATTGTTAAAATTGTTTTGTTTTTTTTTTTAATTTTAAAGAAAGTTTTAGTTAATCTAACCATATTTAATGCAATATAACGCATTTAATTTAATTTAAAAGCGTATAATTAAAACTTGGCACATCCTAAAAATGTTATCATGTATAAAATATTATAGATACGATAATAATTAATATATATTAAATATTATCATTTTAAACATTTTGATGTCGTAATAAATATGAAATATTTCCAAATAAACAGCAATTACTTACAGCATCTGCGGCACCACCAGCAACAACACTTTTGATGTAGATACCTAAACGATCTTGTCCTGCGCCCTACGTATCAGAATTAAAATAACAGATTTAATATAATTTTATTATAATAAATAAGTATGCGTAGCTACGAATGCACACCTTTGCTGCAACGATGCTTAAGCCCATACCGTTGGTACTTTTGTGTAATTTAATAACATGTATCTCAGGTTGAGTTTGGTTTTGATTTATGTGACTGATGTAGCCACCCGATCTATTACTCATTGCGCTGGGACTACGCAACTGCAAGAAATTAAAAAAAATTACATATAAAAATATTCTTCTACAATTATTAAATTAGAAACACATATAAAAATGACGGATTATCAACGTTATGATTTGCTTAGTAATTAATTTTTGTATTAAAAGCTATGTAAAGATTTTCATGTAAAAATTTGCAGCTTACATTGTTGTGATGGTCTATCATGTAAATGGTCCAATAACCACTACTGGTAGGTTGAGCTGCCATTCGACATAATCCGTCTCGTTGCAGAGGTGCCAGAAATTCCGCTAATCCCGGTGGGACACCTCTTATTACTTCGCAACTGTAGCCATCCTCGGGAAGTAGTAATGCTAACCCTAGGACAGGTTCCTCTTCTAGTCTTATTTCGCGGCCGTCTGCACGTGCAAGTGTATCCGCGACACTCTCTGCTACCTATGATACATAAGATCGATTGTATGAAGAATATGAAATGATATTTTATTTTAATAAGAGATATAAACGCAGATTATTAAATATACTCACTCTCACTACGTTCTCGATCAACTCGGCAGGTAGCCTAGGCTCGTCCGCGGCCGGTTGATATTTTTGTAGTAACGCCCTCACTTGTAAAGAATTTAATTTAAAGCAGGTTGAGCTTAGCGTGGCCAGCTCCTCAGCATTGTATTTCGGAGCTTGTAGTAGATGAGTTGCCTGCATGATCGTCGCCAAATGACATTGACTGGCAAGTTCCAGGCCTTGTCTTTCGGCCCAGGTCTCTAATGCGTTCAACCTCGCTTTGAGTCTGCGTCCGAACCATCTGACGCACAGATTTCCATTCGAGACGAGGGTATTGAAAGCCGTGGCATTGATCGCGTGAAACAGATGACTAAATAACTGTATCGTCAATGCAGCATTCACACGGCATCGTCGTAATAAGGCCATCGTGTTTGAAAAAATCTGCAGCACTCCAGCCTCCTTCGCTGGTTCATCTGCGTCCGCCATGAACTGTGTCATTGCTGGTGTGAGCTCTAATGTGACGCAGCGCACCAACGAGCCGAAGGCTGTATGTACCGCTTCTGCCAGGATATCTTGCGCTCGCGTGGAAAATGCACCCACATGCCGGTCACTCTTCAACATATGTAATAGCTCCGAGCCATTCGCTAACCAAAAGGCCAACGACGAAGCGTCCATGTAACGTTCCTAAAAACATAATTTTCCTTAAAATTCTTCATATATATTTCATATATTCATTATACATTATTCATAAACTATTCGTATATGCTATTATATGAATAATCACTTGTAACATAATCACACTTTTAGATTCTATCTAAACTAAGACACTTTTTTAAATAAAATTACTGAAATAATTCAAAGATATTTCAAAGTTTACATGGACCATCTTAAAAAATCAGATACTTTGTGCTTGAAAGGACAAAATTATTCACGTGGAAATACCTGGATAACGCGTTGTATCATAGTAGCAACATTCGCCAACATGACGGTAAGTCGATGCGCTCTTTCCGTAGGCTGCAATTCTGGTCTGTAATGAGTGCTGGCGCGATATCTGGCGCTGAGATAGAGGGTGTACGTTGGCGCCAACTTGAACTGTGGCGCCGAGGGTTCTACATCGGTGATGACAGCGTGAAGGAATGTCTCCTCTGTCTCCTCGAGAAATTCTAAGACAGCTGGCAGAATTGGATCGGTGCCTCGCGGTTGCCGATCGTATTGTGAGAGCCTGCTAATAATCAATAGGCATTAATTTCTTTTCTCGTAATCTATTCAAACTTTCAAATCTTCTTTTTCAAAAGTAAATATTAATGTTTCCAAAAAATAATTTAACGGCATACATTCATACAACATTATATTTTACAGTTTCCTTAATTATGAATAATTCTACGTATACATTTATATTATTTATAATATTGTACAAAAATATTGACAGTGTACATTCTACAATGCAATGCTATTCTAAAAGAACGCTTAATAATGCATAATAATTGTGCATTCAATAAATAACTTAGCTAAATTGACAAGCTGTAAATGTAAAGTGATCAAATTAAAGAATTAAAAAAAAATAAGCTTATACAAATCACGAAAATAACTTAAGTTAAATCAAGCATACTTTTTAAACATTTCATAAGAAATGCACAGAATGTTTTGAAGAACGTTTTACACTGTAATTGCTCCTGATAAAGATCTTAAGATAAAGGTATTTGCATTATAAGTCTTTCATTATAAACACGACTTTAATATATGTTAATAATTTCTAATTGTATCTTTTTTCGATGTAAGTCAAGCATCATAACCCGTCGTAGAATCATCATTAATTGACTACGACGCGATGATTTATTTCTATTTGTTTATTGCGCTGCGCTGATGAAAACTAGAAAGTAGCCGAAACGTACGTGTTTTATCATATAACTTATTATATAACTAAATACCAAACGTGAGTTTTTAAACATTGATTGAATAGTTTTTTTAGTATTAATATGTACCGATTACGCGTACTAATTACAAGCACCAATTCTTAGTAGCCCTAACTTCCTCATTTTAAATTGTTTTGAAACATAAGAAATTCAAATTGTTTTTAAATTGTTAATAATTGTTCCGGTTTGCTACCTGTTGCCGTCCCTGCTGCTGCTCAGACTAGCGGTTTCCACGTTTCCATCCAGGTCGAAAGTGGTCTCGTAATTGTGCGTGGGCTCCGGCGGGTGCGTGGGACTACGAGGACTACGAACTGCTGCAACAGCAGACTTCGAGGGGCTTGACGGAGTCGCTCGCTCTTGAGCTTGACCCGGGATCTGACCACCGCCATTCGGTGTTCCAGACCCCGGATGAAACTTCTCTGAGCTGACGTCCTGACTGGTCGCGTCCGGCGAGCGTCTATCGTTACGTGTATGTAAAGCGAGCATCACGACAGGAAAAGCAAACGTAAAGCACATCAAGCGAAATAAACTCAAAAAGTGAAAAAAGTGTAATAAAAATTCGTAGGAAAATACGTTTCGGTTTTTTAACAAGATATAGCCAAAGGTATGGAAGATTTTTAATAAAATGTCATAATTAGATTAATTCATGTAAAAAGTTCCTTTAATCTTTCTTCCTTTCCTTTCTTCTTATTTAATATAAAAAGATTTATACTGTGCTTCTCAATTTATAAATTTTAATATTTATTAGAAGTATTCCATACTTTCACAGAGACAAAGCATTAGTAATTCAGGTAAAATTATTAGAAATCTACATATGTATAAGATTTAATGCAATACGGCAACAAGAGTATCTAATAATTGTAATGATATGAACTATTGTTCTAAGTGTATTCACATTGCAATACAAAAAGGAACATGTACTGACTATAATAACGAACGTGCAACATTCGCGCATCGCGTCTATTCTCTCATCTGATTGCAACGATGAGAGAAAGGAGAACTCAAACTTACCGGTCATAAGCGTAATCGATCTGTTTGTTGGAATCGTGTCTCTGCCTAATGCGCTCTAATAACAACAGTGAAATTTATTATTATATTAACTCTTCAAATTCTCGATTCAATCGCACTAACAATTCAATATATAAAATTAAATTAAATTTAAAATAAAGAAAATTTTAATTTTATTTTATATAACAAAATTAAAGTTTGTTTGGTATTTTATTATTTTTTTAAACGTATTTAATCATATAAAAAAATATTTAAATAAAAGAAATTGTAATTTCTTCATGGATCACGACAAATAGAGCAAATCTTAATTTAGGAATCTTAGTTTTAAATATCAAATAATCACATAAGTTTGAAAAATTTGATTATTTTTAAATATAATAAAATAATAATTCGAAATTAAAATAAAAAAATTTGCTGTACTAGTTGTGATTCATATTAAGAAGAGTAATCAGATTTACATAAATTACGCGGTCATATATAGGGTGTCTGGTAATTCTGTTTATCACGCGTTCGTGGGCAGGTAGAACGGACTAAATTGAGTTAGAATAAAGCTCTCTACCATTTTATAATTTTCGCAATAGTTAACGAGACATTAATTTCTAAAGATCGTCGAATAAGCGTATATCCGGCCATGCCGCCAAATGTACGCCCATTGCTCGCGATCGCTAGACGTGCGGGGAGTTGTTTATTACAAGCAGCAATAATTGCGCACGGCGGCGAAAGAAAACAATTCCCCGCGTGACTATAAGTGACTACGATCGATGGGCGTGTATTTGGCGGTAGGTTGGGCGGATACGCGATCTTTAGAAATTAATATCTCATTAATTATTGCGAAAATTGCAAAATGGTACTGGTAGGACTTTTCAACTCAGTTCGCTCCACTTGCCCACGAGCGTTGTCGGCAGATACCCTGTATATACAAATACAAAATACGAATATACGGGACTACACCCTGATTGCAAAAACGGACGCACCTGCAGAATGGTCGTTTGATGTATCCTCTGATTGTTAACATACGTATGCGCGTCTCTGGAACACGGCGTAAGAGTCACAATGTTCTCGGTAAAGGCTATAACGCAATGCCTGGGCATCACCGTCGGTCCCGGCAGCGTCAGTGTTTGCGCTTGCACCGCTTGCGGTCCTATCGGTCTCTCTGATCCTACCTCCGTGACATTCGGTTGTAATCGGTGTCGCACTCCGGCGCCATTCGGGATATCGCTGCCGTCAGGATTAAGTTCTAGCAGAAATGGTAGCCTCTCATCCTCATACCTATAAAAAGCAAATATGGCTAATTTTGTCAAAATGTTCGTTAAAGAATTAAAGATCTGCTATATATATATATATATAGGGTCTGCTACGTCATGAAACATTACGGGTCATCAAAATATAACTGATTAATGATGGACTAAACATCCATCGGATAAAGAATGTCGGGCAACTTCTGATGTATTCTCCGAATAAAAATTTCCCTAAAACTTGACATACTTATGATCCAGCTCGTTCCACTTTCCGGATGGTTTCTTTTTACGTTTCCGCGGCATGTAATCTGCAGGCCTCCTCCTCACGTGAAACATAATAGAACCTGCAATAAAAATGCATGTCGTAAGATTTTATTCGAACACATCAAAAGAGGACAAACTGTGCTACTGTATAATTTATAATCTAGCACATGTATAAATTTAAATTTGTAAAACCAAACAAGCTGAGGAGTACAAGTCATAAATATAGTATAGACAGACAACAATTTCTCGAAGAACAAGACTTAACGTATAATGACACAAAATTGTCCGAATTTCTTAAAATTGATAATGAAATTGACATGAATAAATAAATAAATAAATAAAAACTTATAACTAGTTAGTGGGCATAATGAAGGGTATCAAAAATTTTATCGGTATAGTTCTAGGAATAAGTGAGAGCGGTAGGAACTTAGGAAGAAGGGAACAAGAAAGAAGGGAAAATAAAATGGAGAAGGGGAGAAGGCTTTCAACGTTCATCGATTAACGTAAAGATGCGTGGCATATAATAATCGCGCATGAGAAGCTTCGCGGTAAATCGTCGAATTAGTATGATGGGCCAGATAGCGATCGTGCATTTTTCTCGCGTTACAGTACTACCGTGCGTAGTGTCCTACGTCCAACGCACATGTGTGTGCTTCGAAGCACACGGTGCGGGCTTCTCACGGAAGAAAACGGAAAGAGAGAATGACTCTTGGCTTCGGGTCAGCGCGCGGCACAGTCATTGCACCCGCCCGCGCCGTCACCGCCGCCGTTTTCATCACATTTTCCCTCATCCTTGCTTCTGCAAACGGCGCGGTTGCCGCCTCATGCTTTCGGCGGAGAGTATTATACGAAGGAGAATATTTCTCGATAGTTTTTTCTTGTTTCACTGAACGTAAGTAACTCCGATCTACCAAGTGTCCCCTCAAGTCACAATTTTGAAAAATTTGAGTTTAAAATTGTTGTAAAAAAATATTTTTATTATTCACCTATATCGTATAGTTATAGCTATACTCTATAGTACATGTATATTGCAAATGTTTCAGTTTTCAGAAGAAATTCATTGTAAATTAAGACCAACGTTAAGATTTTTGTTACAGTATCAAATGTCAGGCTGATCACAAAGTTCTAAATTGATTGTAGACGTTCCGGGCAATTTGCAATTTGTATCATTTTATAATCATCGATTTAATAAGTTTAAAATCTCAAGCGATTCTCAAAGTTCCTGAGAAACTTATAACAGATAAGCGTACGATATTCGAGAATAGAATTCAATGAGCTTCGTAAAATCCGAACAATCCACAAACATCTACAAAGGGTGTAATCCGAGATATAGTCATACGATCGATTTAAAATAAAGTCTCGCAAATTTTGATTCATTGAACGTTGCCCAATTTTAGATTCAAATTTACTTGCTTCAAAATCCAAACAAGGTTTCAAATTCTCGTTGAAAGCAATACATGGGACACTCACCTAACATCACCTCCGCCTTGCCGCTTCGGCGTGGCTTGAATGACCAAAGTCCAATCATGTAACACTTCTAAATCGACGATTTACGAGTAATAACATGAAGATATAATCATGAGAAGATATTTATCCAAACCACAACCGATACTTTAACAGTTCTATGTTAATGATACGCCCTATAGAAAAAAAACTGTGTGCCATCCACATCAGACTGTCACAAAAATACACCTCTCTTTTTATAAAACGAGTTTTTTCCCTTCTACATTTCGAGCATTATATTTTTGATTCATTTAATTTTATAAATACCATCATTATGCTTCATCTCGTAATCTCAATTATTGTCGATTATAGTGTCTCCGTATTAATAGTTACATATAATGTTTATAGATAACGTATTTATTAATAAACTGTTTTTGTAAAATATTATAATAGTAAGATGTTTACTGTGTGTGAAGAATCTATTAGAAAACATTCGTAAATGAGATATTTATAAAGATACACAAGATACACAAAGTACCTATTATAAAGTTTATATTATCCGGAATTGAAGTCACACATAAAGCAATAAGCACGAAAAAACGATTAGATTGATAAGCCGATTTTCCCAATGATATCGCGGATAAATATGTTTCATGTCGATTTTCTCGAACGGTATCAATACATTTATGGATATCGGTACATTTACAAATCGATTAGTGAAAAATACCTTTGTAAAATACAAAATTCTAGGAATAACACAAAACTTCAGCACACGTCTTTAAAATGCACCTGTTGCAATTTGTACATAGCTTTAAGCTTATAGTTTACGCGGCAGTAAATGTCAATGTCACATTGTAATACGAAAGATTTGTAAACATTACAGACGCAGTTAACTCAATAATCACTAAGCGAAAACCACATAAACAAAAATAACTCGGCACACACACTTAACTAACAATCTTGAATTTAAAAATAACTGTAAATCTTTATATTGTATTCTAAAACTTTGATTGTAAATAAATATTTTTTCGTTTCTCTCATTCGCTGTCATGATTCTTCGCTGACAAAATCAATTAATTAAAATATATAATAATAATAATAATTTTTTGCAGAAAAATAATACAATTAGGACGAAAAATTTTTCAAAACAATTGAATTTTACACGTTTTAATAATGTATATAACATATCACATTATAATAATTTTTTTACGCAGCATATTATTTTTTGCTGAACGAATTGTACTTTATTAATATGTAAATTCTAATCGAATAAGGAGAAAGAGAGAGAGAGAGAGAGAGAGAGAGAGAGAGAGAGAGACAGACATAATGTGCGTCTAACAAGATTAAAGATAACGTAATTATAATATAAGTAACGAGTTTCACACACGCGCTATTGGAAATTAATCATATTTTTAATTTATATTTATACGCGAATTAATATATGTTTGAAGACTCCGTTTAAAATTGCAATTAAATTTTTTAAAGCTGCAAAAATCTGCATTGTTAAATACATTCGATAAATCGCGCACTTTATGAGAAGATTAATTGCTGCATTTTTTATTTTATCGTAAACATCATAAATCGATAAACACAACTTTATAAACGCAAATGAAAAATGTTAATTGTTCGCACGTAATTATTCGCGTATCATGAAACAGCTATAAGCGAAAGCGAAAGCGTAACACCTTTAATGTCCGTGACGCACAGAACGATACTCTACGCGGCTCGCCCGTTAAAACAACACTGATGTGTAACTTCTTGTTACTTTCTGTCCCGTAGAACATACAGGTGTATATAGAAACAAGAATAGAGTGCACACGTGAGACCGGCGCAAGCGTGTTAACGAGTGTCCCTTACACTATACGGAACTATAGTAACCGCTTCATTTATTCCCTATGAAATTATTTATCAGCTTCCGCATTGAAACGGGAGGGATTCATGCGGTTAATTTTTAATGGAAAATAGGGACAAGGAAGAACATTGAAGGAAGATGTATCCTTATAATTAGCGTTGGATAGTGTTATATAAATATACTCGTACATATAGAAGCATTCATGCAAGTGTTTTAACTTTTTACTGAGAGAAAAAAAATAAAAATTTTTTGCGCAATCAGCAGGCAATAACTCTTCTTTTACTAGATTCTTTCTAAATTACTAATCTACGATTATTGATACTTCGCTATTTTTCTTGGTTTTTTATGTCACATGTGTATATGTATGGCTATAGAGACACTTCTTGAATAATATTCTACGTATGTTTTCATGAATTTGTAAAATTTCTAATATTATATATTTTATAATTACAAGATAAATCAAAGCTTTTCTCTCTGCTAATTAATTGAACAAAGCATACATATGTTCACATTAAAACGTGATTAATCGTACCTCGAAGATAACGTTGTCAAAAAATAATTTATAATATCAATATATATTCTGATCATCAAAGAAAGATTTCGTTTTATAATGAGAATTTCGTGGAATCACTTTATCTTTATCATTATCAGAAAATACCAAAAATGATTTCCATTCATATCGACCCGTATACAACGACGTCGATAAAAATCAATTTGAAATAATATACGATTTTTCAGATATAAAAATTAGTCTATTTACATTAGTCTGTCTACTTAATTCTTGCATTAATGTATTAACCCTTAAATTATGTATATAAGCGTATTTATGTATTTAAGCGGTCCCACATTGAATTGATTAGATAACAAAATACACGATTATTTCTGATCTTGTTGTACATTTTTGCATAATAACGAGATCTGAATTTATATAAAATTTGAATGCAATAACCGTAATGTTTTTAAAGAAAATAAAAGTTTTATAAATAAAGTTTAGATTAAGAATTCGTGACATCTTTAAAACGTTTTTCTAACACGATTTGAAACAAAAAGTTTGACAATCAACTGAATCAACCACTTTGAAATCAGTCATATTGATCTTTATATGGTTGAGCAAGTTTTTAATAAAAAATATATGATTTTTACAATATTGTTAAGTATTTTTTTGTTTTTGCAATTGCAATTACAAAATTCTTTTCTTAATTTCATTAGAATTTAACAAAAAAATATTATCGTATTATTTAAAGTGTAAATCTTTGGACAAGTTGATCTCAAAAATCTCTCCCATAAGAAAATATTTGAACAAAACTTTGTCATAGAAAAAAAATTACACATCGTTTACAAATATCGTTAAGTGTAAAGTATGCGTTAAACAGACTTTAGACTGACCTTCAAGATACTTTATCTTAAAAAATTTAAAAGTTGAAACTTCTTTAAGAATATAAATTTAGAAGAATTTTGAAAAATTCTTCTAAATTAAAAAATTTAATATTTCTAAAAGTAAGGTAACCGGGCCCGATTTGGGCCGTTTCTCAAAGTGAGCCATTGGCTGTTTGTATATAATTATATGATTAATTTAAGAATATTTTATACATATTTTCAAAATGATAACAAAATTATGAAAAAAATACAGATTATGCTATAAATTACGTTAAAAAATAATACGACAAATTTGGTGACGATTTACTATTTGGATCATAAGTTATTTTAATAAATAGTAGTATTTTTTAAATATCTGTACTCTAATAAAAATATATGGAAATGTATTATAAAATAAATGATCAAAATCTCAATTTTTTAATATAAATACATTATGTATTCAAGATTATTTACATAGTTAAATTGCGATGCATGAACTAGTTGTCCAGTAAATAAATAAAATATTTATTTGTTCTATATATTTGTAACTAATCAGTGAATCGCAATGAAACTTTGCGTAAATTATTTTGAATATTTAAAGTACTTACAAAAGAAAAATGTAAATTTTTTATCATTTTTTAAATTTTAATTTTTAACAATAAAAATATAATAACAAATAAAATAAAAAAACTACAAAAATGTATTATTAAACAAAAATATAATCTTATTCACACAACTTTCATATGTACATTTAAAGTGTAAGTATTAAATAATACTTTCAAATATTAATTTTCTTTGCAGGGACTGTATACATCTAATTCATCCTTAACAGATAACAGTCGTAATTCTCTCTCTCTCTCTCTCTCTCTCTCTCTCTCTCTCGAGCAGGCAATCCATACGACTCGATTGCATTAATTCATAAATCATATTCATTTTGTTTGTGTAAAAACGGGAAAAACTGATACGTCGTGGTCGTGATGTAATATTCCGTAAGTAAGTAATTGCTTTCTATAATTATTAAAACGTGGTTATTAATTTTTGTAATTCATGTTATTGTAGCTCTATATTCATATTTTAAAACACTACATTTAATAGGGATGCACCAGATATCTGAAAAGTATCCAATATCCGGTATTATCCGGCACTTTTTACTATCCGATCGGATAGTCGGATGTCATTAGTATCCGGGAATATATTTGGTTGAAATTTTATATCATTAAATTGATTTTTTTATATATTAATGTTTTATAAACAAGTATGCATACTCATAATGCTATAATATCTTATATATTGCTACAAAATTTTTTTCTCCACAGTTATTATCTCTATTGATAATATAATCAAACTCGGACAATAATTTCCTTTTTGCTCCCTTTTTTCTTTTTTTAGATATTGTCCCGGAATCCGGTAGGATATCCGAAAAATATCGGAAAATATATTTCATATGAAAAATATTTTTATATGAAAAAGGGAAGACGTATACGTGGCTCACATTGAATACACATTTTTCTAAGGATGCTATTCTTCTTTTAAATCTCTACTGCATCTATATAAATATATGAATATGATTTATATTTTTTCAATGTTCAAGAATGTTCCCTCTTTCGAATATGACCATTAATTTTCAATTTAGACCTCAGCAAAAAATTAAAAAAATTCTCATCAAAACTTAGGGGGTCATTAATATTAACTTAGGGGGTAATTAAATATAGCATTAATTTATTCTTGTTAAAATACTTGTTTCAGTATTATACGTAAGTAGAAATTAATTTAGGAAAAAAGTATTTATTTACTTAAAAAGATTGTTCATTTATGTATATATACATAAAATAATTATATTAGATTCAACTGAAATTCTATGTACTAACATCGTAGCTTCGATAGTTTAAGAATGTATCACACCTATTCTTACAAATACTTATAGCGAATTCGATTGGAAACACTAGTGCGCACTGGTGCATATTAAAGCCATTGTACACTGATTTAATTTGAGTATAAAAGTGAAATGCAAATATTTCGAATTATAAAATACATTATTAAATTTTACCTAATAGTACAATAAAATGTATTGAGTATTTCAGAATTTAATCGATTTCTATGTTTATGTATAAACATATATAAACATATCTTTACGTTATTTTGTGTACGACAGCTTTAATGTGCACCAATGCGCACTGAGTGCGTCCAATCGAATTCGCTATTAGACTTTAAATAAACTATATACATATAGGAAAGTTGTGTCTATAACATTCTATTTTTATTAAACAACACATTTTTAGAGCTCATTTAGTTTATTATTATTATTTTTTATAATATTAAAATTAAAAAAATAAAAAAAATCGCAATTTTTTAATGTATATAAGTATTTCAAAATGATTTATGCTTTGTCCAGGATGATTAAGGATATATTACGTACTTTCAAAATAATGAAAAAATTACAGATTATTCAAATCGCATTGAAAAGTAATAGAAAAAATTTAGCGACGGCTTAGAATCTGCATAAAAAATTACTTTAATAAAAAGTAATATCTTTTATCTGTGCTGTAATGGAAATATATGGAGAAGAAATGTATTATAATATAATAAAAAAGATCTCAATTTTTTTAATTTTAAATAAATGTTTCAAGTATTCAAGATGATTTATTCAAAGTTCGCAATACAGAGATTAGTTATTCTGTAAATAAACAAAAAAATAAATTTTGTTCATTTATGGAACAATTAATCTCTGAGTCGTAATGAAACTTTGCATAAATCATCTTGAATAATACTCAAAACACTTATTTAAAAAATTGAGATTTTTGTTGTTATTTTATAATACATTTCTCCATATATTTCCATTAGAGCACAGATAAAACAAATACTACTTTTTATTCAAATAACTTTTGATCCAGATACTAAGCCGTCGCTAAATTTTTTATTATTAAATGCAATTAGAAAAATCTATAATTTTTTTTATTATATTTTGAAAATTTATGTGTAATACATCTTTAATCATCATGGGTACGATCCGAATCGTTTCGATTGGAAATCGCGGCTCGTCATCGTCGCGATCATAATCAAGAAACTGAAAATTTCGCTTCGACGCGGAGCAACATGTCGAAATGATCGAAATCGGCCCACGCGACTACTCCACCAGGCGGAAAGGAGAAATTACCCGAGATATTTTTAGAAAAACGAAGGTGGCACGCTAGTACTCGAATGTAGGTCGACATATAACGCAGTCGTTCCGGCGTTTTATTGATTTCCCGCGGACTCAATTCCGGCGTATACACGCCGTCGCCGACTTGCCGTCGCGGATGTATGACACGCGTAAAAAGATCACAAGAGATCGGCGTGCATCGTGATCGGTCTGACACTTCTCTATCCTACTGGCTTCCGTCGCCTTTGGAGCGCACCAAACCTGCCTAAACCTAAAAAATGTCTAAAGAAAACATTCTACTCATATACAATAATAACTCACAACAAGTATAACTATATATAACTTCTTCTCCTTTAAGATCAATTCTCTTTAATACTTACTTATGATTAAATAAATAATGGTTGTTTTGAATCGAGAAAACTTTATATCGCGATGATATCAAACAATCAACATTTTTGTCCGAAATTACAACGATTTTTTCATAAATTATCCGCATTCTCAAATAAAGCTATATATAATATGTTCAAATAATATTTTATGTTATCTCCTAGGATGTGCTATCATTTTTTATATGCAATGAGATGTATACATGCAAACAAGACAAACTGCAAACTTTATTAACAATTATCGAAAAACTCAATAATACGCAAAATTTATATATGTAATGGAACTTAAAAATCTTGCTGCTTTTAACAATCATTCTTCTTCAGTAAAAAGCAGACGGATATGGTCGAAGAAAATATATTTTACAAAAATGAAATAAACGGGGGAAAAATATGTATATTGTCATTAAATAATTTTCAAGCTTTCAGCATAGCTACTTTACAGTATAAGAACGTTCATATTTCAACAAATTAACAATGGCTATTTCAACAAATTAACATGGGATCACATAAAGAAACTTGAGCTCTATATGCGTCATGCATAATTCGTCAGCTTTAACAGAAGCTTACGTCGTATTCCCCAATCCATCATGACGATCGCCTTATTTAATTAAATTTCGTGGTCCCTTCGTCGATTATTGCTGCTGCTAAATATTGGTCCCCTCTTTGTTCCCTTCTTTCGTTGCTCCGTTTTCCTTATGAGAATCCGCTGGCGCCTCAAGCTGGTCAGGCGAATTTTATCAATTATAATTATCGACGGACGTTAAAACGTATAATCAAATCTCTTCGATATCTATTCTCGCTACAATGATGACGAATTTAAAATGAATTGACTTGAATTTATCCTCAATCTATTTCTATTATGCTCGATGTTTGATTTACATGCCGGCGACATTGTCTAAACTTAGACTACGGATAAAATCAAGAGTGGAGGTCATTCGTATACTTCCTATCTTTAATAATAACTCAACAGAAGAAATTATAAATAGCTTAGCTGATCATACTCTTAATGGAATCTTAATGTAAACATTACAAATACGATAATCGACATTACGATATACTTGAGAAAGATATTAATATGCTCATTCAGATACAATTACGTTGAAAGTTTACAGGTAAACATATCATTGCGATGGTCGCTAATGATCGCATTAATTAAAATGTTACTTCGAGTTCTCACAATGACACTCCATGGCATTAACCGTGGTGATTCCTGAACAGATTACAGGATATTTACAGGCTATAACTACGGATTGTGTGATTCATAAGATTGACGATAAAGAGTTCATTCGAGATGTCATCGACGTGCACTGATGGGTCAATAGAGTATGTCGTCGATTATGCAATTGACAGTATTGTTGAATCGACCTCTTCGTTGTTCATGCAAATCTGATATTTAATGTTGATTTAAAGAGAAGATAAACAGCTCACGTGTTAATTTATGTAGTAACGCATTAGGATAATCTGTAATGATCATACGATAATTAATAAGTGATCAGATAAAATCGTCGTTGATTCAGCGTCTTCCAGAAGTATCACATAATGGCCATAATAATCACCATTATTTGCCAGAGTAATGATTAGTCGATCGTCTCTGATTAGGTCGACTTTGAGACCTGCATTCAAGTGTCATGTGTTATTGGTCAAGGAGACACCTGCTCACTTCATCAAGGTTTTGCGTGATTTGTGCAATATTTTTATGATATCTCGCTAATGATAGGCCAATAGAATTCTTTTGTACTTCTAAGTTGTGCATGTAATCGATAGCCGTTGCGGCCTTTATGTGAATTACGAGACTTACTGAATATCGAGTTTCTATTGTTACAAATATTTCATGTCTTTGTAATAAGATTCAATTACGTTGGATTACGATTACTAATGGCTTAATTAGTAGCTCGTACTTGAGATTGTCACTTGATTCTTCACAAAATTGCGGAGAGTGACCAGACTATGCGGATTAAATGGATTCACTTTCATCAATTCGCTTTTCTTTGATATGTTGAGGAGTTCGGGTTCGATGACGCTGGTCATTAACGTCTTACGCTCGCGTGTATAATCGTATTTACTTCTTCAGTCACGTACGTGATTGTTTATTCTTTCGTACACATTACGGCGCATTATCGCAATCGTGTGAGTGGGTACTTTCACTTTCGCTACTATGAAAAGTCTTTAATACGTACGTTGATAATGAGCTAATTGTGTTCAAAGACGCCACACCTTGGACCACTTCGCGTTGCATTATGTGCGTATAATTATAACTATTCACTTCTTCGTTTAATTGTGTAGAGAGATGTTACAGTGAGTAGATTCAATTGTGTCACTCTTAATTCTCTCTGTTGCGTTTCCATAAAACAAGTCAACCGTGTGTGGCTATTAATATGTTGTGTCGTATTTGTACATGTTGTCACGAAGAATAACACGTCTATTTACTCGGTCGAGGCTACAACGGATCACCGAACGTGTGGACGAGTACACTTTCGTCATAAGCCCGATAACGATTGAGGGATTTCGGATTCAATATAAAAACGTTTTTAAACAAACAAAATAATTAAGCAACTAATTAATATACGGATTACTGTACAAAAAAGGCAACGAGGCGCTAAATCTTGACATACTTCACGCAAGATATGCTGGAACAATTATAATTTTAACTCAGATAAAATTAACGATTGCTCGATTCGTTGCACAAATTTTGACTCAAATTGTCGGACATTATGGGCAATTATTTCTCCGTAAACAACGATATCGAAACGAGGGCAAAGACGACGACAAGGCGGCGACGACGGCGCCCGCGCACTGGCGCCGGTACCGACGACATGAGCCAACTGAGGCAATGTTGGTATCGGTTCTTCTCCTTGCCACCCTTACATCCCCCATCGACTACCCTCTATGCTTCAGTTCGTCCTCTCTTTCTCTCCCTTCTGTCGCTCCTTTCGTCGAACCTTCGCCTTTATCAGCTGATATTAAGTTTTTTATTTTTACGCACAACCTTATAAATTTAATTTTTACTTTAAATTCATTCTTTCTCATTAAACTTTTGTTCTTATCTCGTAAATTCTGATGTCAATCTTTTTTTCATTAGATCAATCCTATTTTATCCTATCATCTCCATTTCAAGAATTCTTTCCTCCTCCGCGCACGTTAACTTTTACTACCTTCTTTTACCGTTCTTTTCCACCATAGATATTTTAAGTTATATTTTTTTAAGTTATATATTTAATAAATATAATTTTAAATAGTTCCCCAAAAATTCTGTGTGTCCAGTTTATTATTCTCGTGTAATACATACGTAGCAAAATTTTTAGTTGCTTTTTTACAAATATTTGCTATTTAATCAAATATCAATTCATTTTTTAATATATCCTTTATTAAAATTTAAAAATTAAGATATTGTAGTCTAAAGTTTATGCAAAATTAACTTAAAAATGAAACATGCAAAAATTATTTCTAATTAAAATTGTATCATATTATCTCAAAAGATTTAAATTTAAAAATAAGAACAGCTTGTTGAATTACTGACATATTTTACATAAAATTATTATTGTCGTGTTAGAACTTGATATTAAATCCTCAATAAAAAAGATAGATTGAAAGACGAAAAACTCAGTATATTTTCAAATGTACAAAGATTAATTCCAAATATAATATCCTGAGGAATTAAGTAAGAAACATATGTGCGTTATATTAAACACTTTAAGTAACAAAATTATTCAACCCTATTCAAACCAAATCATATCCACTTCCCTCTTTTTCATTTTCATTCAGTTGGAATATCATATACACACAAAATTAGAATTATGCAGCAATTGTGCAGCTAAGTATTGATGTAAAAGTAAATTCTTACCTCGCGTGGAAGGATGATTCATTAATATCGCCAAAGGACACTCGTCGTCGTCCAATATATATTCCTGATGCGCATTACCACTCACGTTCTCACTATTAACCTACATAAACAAGATAGTGATTTAATATATATGCGCTTTTAACAAAAAATATCTGATGTTGGTGTATTTATAATTTCCAGAAAGTAAGAAGATAATTAAATGCTATAAAAATATATCGTATTGTATAAAACATATTTTTAGTTTATGATATTTGTCTGCTATATATTTAGTATTTATACAGCTAACATAACTTTTTCTATATTATTCTTTATCTTATTCTTTCAATCTCCATGTAATATGACGAGGACCATTTTCTTGTCGATTATGCTTTGGTAAACTACATTAAGCAAAATATATTATTATTATTCTTCATTATTATTCATTACTTTCTGTTTCTATTAATTCATAGACACATTGCAAACTATTAATATTGTTGTTATCTCATTATTGTGTGTAATCACTTTACTGTTAATTTCTTTTTTATCAATTTTATAATAGTAATCTTTCTTTAATAATAATTATTGAATTAATCCTTTTATAAATATATACTTTTGTTTTATATATGTATACTTATAAATACGTAGTTTTACAAATTTATATATTTTTACATTTACCTTCATTTTTTAAATTATATTATTTGACAAATTGAAATATTTTTTTAACATAAAATTTTATTTATAGTATTATATTATTCAACATAAAATATTTAAACAATTAAGTTTCATTTATAACATCAATTAATATATTCCAAATTGCGCTACCTTTTAGATTAAATCGAAATTAGTTGAAGAAATCAATTTCTAAAATTTGCTAAATTTATATATATATCACCATATATAACAATACTTATTTTATCCATGGATAAATTTCGCGATAATTTCATATATACCTGCACAAGGCAATATAACTGCGGGTCCACTTTTTCCAGACCATATTTAGAAAGCATCTCTCGCACAACCTGAGCGGCGGAATCTCGCACACTCAGTAGCAGCGTTTTGTATGGAACGTCCTTACACAACGCCTCACCATAAATTTTCAATGTGCCGCCTGTGTCAGGACCACCGTCTTTACTACGAAATTGTTGGAGCCTTCTTTCAAGCTTCTGTTGACGGCGTCGTCTCATCACCGCTTCTGGATTCGAGATGCTCCTCGTAAAACTGGTCTCAGGCAATTCTAAAAATGATAAAAATATCATTAATAATACAGAAAGAAAAAATAGTTGCATAGTTGCAACAAGGAAGTACTTTTATTTCATTTTTGTCATTATTTTCATTATAACACAATCATAAATAATCAAATTAGGACAATAATAATGTATTAAACTTTTAATTTTATATTTTTTTGTATTTTGAACTTTAAAAAAACAACACAATAAAATTAATTACAATGTGTAATATAAATAATAACCCTTTTCAAAACAACCAATAGGAAATGAAGGCCTATAACGGTCGAAGCTGGATCTTTAATGCTTAAATAATTCAATGTGAATTTGTATTGTATATACTTGTACATGCATATATATCATATTTTTAACCGTTTGAACCACCGAATTAATTTTTCCAGAATCAAGCGGTTCAAATGATTAAAAAATATAGTATATATGCATGTGTGTATATATATATATATATAGTATATACAAATCAACATTATGGTAAATTATTTAAGCATTAAAGATGCAGCTTCGACCGTTATAGATCTTTATTTCCTATTTCCTATTGGTCGTGTTTTCACAATAAGATTCTTATTGTTCTTATTGTTTAATCTTTTAATTTCTTTTTAATCAAATATTTTTCGAAGATTATATTTCATTTATTGTTATTCATATTCGTGTGTTATTTAATCTTTTAGTAATTTTATGTAAATAATAATTTTATACAAACAGTCTGAAAATAATATTTACTGACCCGTATAAAGCTTCTCGGCGACACCGTTCGGATCACCAGGCACCGCATTCTCATCCTGCTCTAAACTCTTCAGTCGACTGAGCTTCTCCTGCTTCTTGATCTGTTTTTTCTCCCGCTTGCTCAACTTTCTTCGGAAGCTAGAGCCCTCGGCTGAAGTAAAACCAACGCCCTGCGCATTAGTTTTATCGTCGATCCTCTTCAGCAAGAAGCGTCCTTCCCGATCGTCCATATGCCAATTTAGTTGAACTAGTAGTGGCTTTTCTTCTAAATCAAGTTTACGCTCCTCTGTAAACAAAATTCCATATACTCTATTATTAAATTATATTAAAATATTTTAGAGAAAATAACATTGCAAAAAAGTTAAAATTAATTAAAGTACTTTCTCCAACTAAGACAAATAGACATGAATTCATATACATTAAATATAAATGTATATGTATTTAAATAGCATAATTCAGTTAATAGAAATTTGTAGTATATTAAAAATCGATATCAATTAAAGATAAAAAATGCGATATATTCATACAAGGTATCCCAGAAATCTAGAATATTTAGGACACCATGCACTCGTATGCAGATAGAACGGACTAAACTAAAAAGGAAACATTACTTTTTGTCCCATTCGGATTTTAATCAAACTTGGCACCAATGACGTATCGTTATCAAAAATGGAAACATGTAAAGCATTTCTTCGGCAGTCCCAAATGTGAAACAATATGCTAGTAGTGTTATATAATGAAAAGATAGAAAACATGATGTTGAAAAAGCATGCTTTCTATCTTCTCATTTAGATCATTATATAACACCATTAGGATATTGTTTCACATTCGAATTAGAAACTTGTAATATCAAAAATTGTACAACTAATATTAGTTTTTTTCCGCTGTGCTTATTGCACATATGTATTCTGTTTTGACCATTCAATAGTCAATCTTCATACTTGTACTTAATTGTTATCTTTTTTAATAATAAAATGTTACACAAAATCATATTTTGTGCGTTTGTGTTATTTTCATTATTTTTCATGCTTCGTATCTCGTTGCGTATGCGCTGTATCTCGTTAATCAATGAAATGTTATACATGTTTTCATCTTTGATGGTGATAAATATTGCCAAGTTTGATTAAAATCCAAGTGGGACAAAAAGTAATGTTTCGATGTAAGTCGAAAAGTGCTCTATATCATTTTGCAATTTTTGCAATAATTAACGAGATATTAATTTCTAAAGATCGCGTATCCATCCAGCCGCCTACCGCCAAATGCATTTCCATTGATCATAGTCACTATAGTGACTACATAGTCAAGCGGAGAATTGTTTTCTTTTGCCGCCGTACGTAATTATTGACGTTATAATAACTATATTGCCACTTATAATAAACAAATCCCCTCGCGCGTAATGACCACGATCGATGAACGTTTGACGGTAAGCTGCGCCTTGACGGATGGATACGCGCTTATTCAGCGATATTTAGAAATTAATATCTCGTTAATTATTGCAAAAATTGCAAAATGATAGAGGACTTTTCGACTCAATTTAGTCCGCTCTATCTGCACACGAGTATCGTTCCAAATATTCTGAAACTGTATGTTCCAAACAATTTGATGATACATTAGTTCAATGATATATAATCCTTTTAATTTAATCTAGTTAATGTTTTTGCTAAATGTACAGTTTCAGTTTTAATCATATCTAAATTTTACAATTTACGATAATTATGCATGTCTGCAAAATTTGATTTTTTGTTCGTACTGTTTGGAAAAGAAGAGCATAGTTTTTGATGCGCTGAACCCGAATTTGTAAGTGAAATTGTTATATCACGTCAGATTTTTGAGAAAAATAAAGGATAAAATGCCGATCAGGAGAGATCGCTCCGATGATCTTGATCTTGACATACGTTATTAAGGTCATGATCCTGAGTCATTTTTAAGAGGTTTTAACCGTTGCTCGTCATCCGTTAAAAAGTTATTAATAAAAAAGTTTAAGAAATTTATATGTAAGATAAAAGAAAAATTGTATGTAAGAAAAAATGGTAAAACTTCCCCTTTACACAGCCAGCCCCAAATGACCTCCAAGTGATCTTGACCTTGACCCTTAAGAAGGCCATTGACTTTTCCGTCGCTCGTTATTCATTATAAAGTTATGAGCAAAACAATTTTTATGAATAGTACACAACTTTTAAACATAAGGTACATATATCAGCAATATTTTCCTTTGATAAGGGGATGGGCTGGTATTGCACGCTCCCAAGCAGGAGGGAGGTGGGTGGAGTGGGAGTCGCTTTGGGTGAAAGTCGCGCGTCCCCAGGCAAAGAATTTTTGTTTTTAAAGGAGGAAATCTATTTTAAAGCAGAGAATTTTTGTTTTTATGGCAGAAAATCTATTTTAAAGCAGAGAATTTTTGTTTTTAAAGCAGAAAATCTATTTTAAAGCATAGAAACTTTTTTGTTTATAACTTTTCAACGAATGACGAGCGACGGAAAAGATCATTGACCTTCTTAAAAGACAAGGTCAAGGTCACTCGGAGGTCATTTGGGACTGGCTATGTAAAGGGGAAGTTTTACCGAAAAAATTATGTAACTTGCATGTATTGTAAAATTTTTTTACTAAATATGAAATTTTATGTAACTGCATGCATAGGGGACTACATGGACACTGCATGGAGTAATCGATGTACTTGATACTGTCACTACTATCTCACCATTCTTAAAAATAAAGCTTGTTAGAGATTCGATGCCGGTTGTAAAAAATTCGATATTTTTATGTTAAAGTACAATTGAAGCATTAATTTAAGCTTTTTTTTCGAAATGTCTCGCATATCGAGTGCATCAGCTACGAATTTTCAAAAATAGTCAAAAACACGTTTTTTCAGGCGTTTCAACTTTTTTTCTCAAAAACCTGATGTGATAGAACATTTTCACTTACGGATTCGGATTCAGCCATTCAGCACATCAAAAACTACAGGAAAATTTATTCTTTTTCAAACGGCTAAAATCATGCAAACCTATGTTATGCTGATTCTACAATGAGTCTGTAGTCGGAAGTATTAAGAGTCGTCTACACAAAAGTCGTAGATAGTCGTGAAGTCTTAAGTCGTAGGAAACCAACCAATCACAATCAAATATAAAGAGAATACTCGACTAGAATTGATCAATTTCTTACGATTTGAAACCCTACTACGACTGTCTACGACTTCTGTGCAGACGAGCCTTGTGTCTAAAGACTTCAGCACAAAGATGATCGTAATTGAGTCGTGAAACGTGAGTCGTAGTCGTAGGTCAACGCACAATGTTTTGATCAACCTACAACTACGACTTACGTTTCACGACTCAGTTATAGTTATCTTTGTGCTTAGGCCCTTAATCGGTGAAGTTGGCCAATCAGCGTTAGACCCAGTTCCACAACTCACGGTTAACTCTTAACCGAGGTTCAACTTATCCATTGTTTCTTTCCAAGAATTGGAAAGAGATGAGAAACAAGTTGAACCTCGGTTAAAAGTAAACTGTGAGTTGTAGAACTGGGCCTTAGTTGTACAAGGTGGCTATTGATCAACTTCATCGATAAGACTTAGGACCACCGATTACTGACTCATTGTAGAATCAGCATATCGATGATTTAACTCACCTCCATTCTCATGAATCTCGTAAAGGGCGTATTCTGGGACGGATAGCATTCTCATGTCGGGACGAAATTTTTCTATGAGTGTTTCTATCACTGCCTGGCTGGTCGCGTCCGAGGCAACCCTGATGCACTTAGTAGCGACCTTTTGACCGCTGTCTTGGAAATAAAACCTCATTACACCGTGAAACTCCAGGTCCTATTAAGAAAAAAGTAATACAACTTGACTGAAGGCGGAAACGATTTTGCAAAATTTAGATGCGACACTCACTTCATTGGGCTCCGAAAGTTCAAACAGATCCAAGCGATTGGCGTTCCACTGCTGTATGACTCCCCTGAGAGCATCCCGCTCCGCCTTTTTATTCGCCAGTTCTGTTGCCATTCTGAAAAACACGACGGACGACGTGTATGTAATTGCAATCAGCCGACACAGTTGCGAAAATTGTATAACGAATTATTGAATACGTCACGATTCTTTGACCGCACCACATAATCACAAGCTTCTCTTTTTAATTAAAGAATCAAGAATGCATGGATAAATAGAATACATCTTTAGAAATTCTTATACAATATTAAAATCAATATAAATAATAATTTAATGGACTCCTATCTTAACAATAACAATGAGTAATAATAACCAGGCTATAGGAGTCGTTGCTGGATGTATTTGCGAAAGAGTCTAATATCAATAATACATAAACCGCTTTATTACATCAGATTAACAACCTGTGCGTTTCGGCCCGTATTGGGGCCATCCTCAGCAGAATTGATGTCAATAATAATAGTAGATAAAACGTTGCATGTTATGTGGTGATGTCTGTAATGAAGTAAGAGTCTTCCTTGACAAAGATCGTTAACCAATGCAGTTCATAGGCTGAGTGGTAACCAAAGCATCAATCTCATACAACCAAAACCACAAATAATAACATTTACTAGTCAAATTTTGTTTCTCCATAGATAAACGATATAAAACGTTATAATTATAAAATATTTGTGTCTTGCACGTTATACTATGAAATACATGTGTCTTGAACCGTTAAGAATATAACCTTATACAATATCTTATTGTACGTTATAATGAAATCAAAGATATTAGATCTGTTTGCGTTGTTTGCACTTTTTGCATTCAGAATCTTTGCTTTCTTTCTTTTCAACGCACAAACATATACATATTTATCTTTTAAGGATCGACAGGAGAGACTATGGAGACCTCTAGTCGAAGACGAATTTCTTCAGGCTAAAATACTGCATAAATAGTATTTTAATTATGATATTCGTTATCAGAAAAGTCACCTGAAGGCTCGTACAGAGCGATTTTTTTTTTCAAGAAAATGATAAAATAAAAATATATATCTCATCCGATGTATACTATAGTGCAGTTGAGATGCACATAATTATAATTTTTCAAAAACCAATTTACAAAATGCGGCTTTGCATGCACTTTCACCGCTTCAGAAAAAATAGGGACCAGAAGGATCTCATAACGCAATATTACTTCTAGGAAATAAAATATCACTAATATCACTATCAGTATGAAAACACATATCTGCGAATAGGAACATTCCATTTCATTTATTATAATATTTTTAAGAGCGAAATTGCAAAAATCGGCTTTTTAAGGGTGCGGTTACATGGATTGATATTTTCCGCGTAACGCGTATCGCGTAACCAATCAGAGGCGTTCCGCGCTTTCCATTATGCTTGTTTTAAAAAGTTGCGCATTGCACAAGTTTACCGCGATTTTTACGTGAGCGTGATATTTTGGTACATGGCGACATGGAGGTCTGTAAATTTCTCTTTTTATATTATTATTCTTTAGTTTAAAGTTTAGAAAAATAGTGGACAACTGTGTTATTCACTCTCGTATTTTTCTTTATTTCTGTATTTATTTGTTTTGGATTAGTGTTCTTATTTCCGTATAACAAATCAAACTAACAAAGACTCCTTATAAATCAAAAGAAATTAGAAAGAATAAGGGCAATAGGAGTCAGGCGTAGAAGACGTCGCGCAAATAATGTTCTTATTTCGTTTGATGTATATGGTTTAGATTATGTTTTATTTACTCTTTATTATGTATCTATTTATATATCTCTTTTTTTAGTTCTTTTAATATAAAATTGTGTATGTGTAAAAATCTTCTAAAAAGTGGCAATGATCTGATCTGCTTAAGTATGGAAAAATAGAGAAGATCTGCAAAGGGCATGATTAGTTAATATATAATTATCTTTGTTTACAGCAAGTAAAATGTGGCTATTGCGGCTGGCTCATTATAGCACAACAATGTCAAAGTATATTCCAACATGATTGCTTCAAAGGATACAATGAAAATAAGGAGCTTTAAAAATTGACAAAAATAATGTTGCAACTATTGGTATAAATTATATCACTATCATTTTGTACATTATATGAAATTCACTAATATAATAAAAAAATACACTTCTCTAATAAGAGTTTCACTTGCTCCATACCGTTGTTACTTTTCGCTTGAAAAAATCCCAATTGTTACGATATACAAATCAATTTCTATAAAATTGTTACGATATACAAATCTGTTGTATGTTGGTCATTCTTTAAATGTGACAAAAATACCAAAGATGAAAATAAGTGATAAAAATTGAGCGTTAAAATGGATAAAAACTATAAAAAGTAAACTAAAATTTAATAAATTGTTAAAAAAAATTAGTTTTAATAATACCTGTGAGTCAACAGAGACGCCAAAGGATATATCACAAACTTTTTGTATGTTAAAACACTGACAGGATCTCATGAAGACATTTATCGGCAATGTGACGAGTAGAAAAAACATAAGCATATTGTAAGCTAAGTAAAGTAAGAAACTGGTGAGTGGAAAAGAGGGGATTGGTTAGAGAGGGGGAAACTGACAAAGAAAGGGAAAATATATGTCTGGCAGCCTCTCAGTATCGCTTTGCTTATTAAGTCCATTTTTTTGTCTTTTTATAAAAATCATTTCCGAAATCAATCTTCTGTAATAAAAAGGTTCCATATCCAAAATACTCACATCATCTCAACCAAAACTGTGATTTAATTCCAATCTATGATCTGAGATCACTGACAAAGCACCCGAGGATTTATTAATTTTCCTTTATTGATCTAATTTGACTTTGTTCGGAAGCCGTTATTTGAAGAGTTATTTATAACAGATTTTTTGTGAATTTTTTCAAGAAAATAGCATTTTTGAGAAATCGTAAATTTTGTACATTATAATTTAATAAATAACACAGGCCGACAAAACTTAGGGGGATCTTGTGCTTTGAGCTTTGAAAGATGTTTCCGTAGGATTTTGATGTGTTGAAAACGACTACGTTGTCCTTTTTTTCCATCACCCTCCATTTTTTAAATAATCACGAAACAGTTTTTTCCGGAAGTAACTTTGTTATTAATTTTTTCCGGATAAACAAAAAATTATATTGAGGTTTGTTTTGCGACATTTAACTCAGAAATGTTCCAATACTGAAAATAGTTTTTCGATGCTTATAAAAATATTTTATGCAAACTGCAAACGAAAAAATCATTAAAAAATTGAGAAAAATTAACAAATTTTGAAATATAAAATCAAATAATTCGAAAGAAAAAAATCGTAAAAAATATCTGACAATTTATACTTATAGCTGAATGTTTTTAGTTTAAAAAACTAGAAGAACAAAAAAGTTTTTAAAAACCTTTTTTGACAAACTAATTTCCGACCATTTGTTCAAAAGTTATTGAATTTAAAGCAGCCCACGCGTCATCTACAGTGCGGGATATCCTCTCGAGTCTGACACATAGCTACCGAATACAGGAGCATGTTGTGTAGTCTTTTTTGGTCACTGATTTCAAATCTGAAGTAAAAAATGTGCAATTCAAAATGGCGGATCCAACATGGAGGGCAAGAATTTCAAAAAATCCGTACGATTTACATGAAAATCGATATTTGGTGGTTTTGTAAGTCTCTGATTACGTACTACTGTAATCACAATTGTTGAATTAAAAATAGCAGATCCAGTGGCGACGAATAGTAAATGTACATCGAACGATGATTTTAGCGTTATCCTTATTATAACAAGGTGATACTTCCACGTGATATAGGATGAGTAACGCTAAAATCACCGTTCCGTGTCAGACTCGGAGAGGATATCGCGCACTGTAGGTGACGGGAGGGCTGCTTTGGCGCTTTAAATTCAATAACTTCTGAACAAATGATAAGAAATTAGTTTTTCAAAAAAGAATTTAAACTAGAAACATACAGCTATAAGTATAAATTGTCAGATATTTTTTACGATTTTTTTCTTTCTAATTATTTGGTTTTATATTTCAAAATTTGTCAATTCTTTCCAAAGTTACGATTTTTCCAAAGTTTTTTGTTTGCGGTTTACATACAACATTTTATAAGCGTCGAAAAAATATTTTTAGTATTGTTGGAACATTTCTGAGTTAAATGCTGCAAAACAGATCTCGATATCATTTTTTGTTTAGTCGGAAAAAATTAATAAAAAAGTTACTTCTGAAAAAAATTGTTTTTGCGATTATTTAAAAAAATGGAGGGTGATGGAAAAAAAACGGACAACGTTTTCAGCGCATCAAAATCCTACGGAAACATCTTTCAAAGTTCAAAGCACAAGACCCCCCTTAAATTTTGTCGGCCTGTGTAATTGAAGGGAAAGTCATACATAGCTTTTATTAATTCTACGTAAGTGTTTCAAGGCAAAAATTTCAGTTTTTGTTTGTTTATTCTACGATTTATAGAACAAAAACTGTGCCAGTTTGAAATTTTTTAGTTTTGTAAAAATCGAAATTATATATAATTCTTAAAAATTTCTCTACAAAAAGACTCCATACTTCGACTCTTGTACATCGAAAACTTCTATTATTTTGAACGTTCTATCAGCAATCGCGCTTCGTAGCAGTGCAATGATGCAATTTCGATTCCAAGTACACCGGCATTTCATCTTGGGTTTTTTAAACGAGTTTTTTTAGTGGATTTTTTTTAGTGGGTCCAACCCAATAAAACCTGGTGGGTTGGACCCACCTTGTCAAACCCTGCCGGGCTGTTTTGACTCTTTCACGTTCCTTCGAAGACCTTCCTCCGGTGCGAGACTGCTCGGAAAGCTGGCAACCGTCTGTTGTGATACCACGAGATAAATTATCACAGCAGAGGCGTAAAGCATGAGGCGTCTGTTCTGTGCACCAGGCAGCTGCGGGATATCGCGTTCGTGTGTTACGATTCTCACTATGCGGCATGAGTGTTGGATGCAGCGCATCCAGAAACGATTCCTCCTCGAATGCAAACAATACGAGGTGCTCGAGAAAAACGCGTACCATCGACGATCACGCTCTCACGATAATTTACAAATTTGATTACCGCGATCGTTCAACATTAAAGTAAGTAAACATGAACACATATTTTTATGACGCTAAAAAAACATATAGACCCAATAAAGTTTTTTGTTATTAGTTTAGAAATTTTAAAATTTTTAACTCTATAATGTTATTGTTTATATAAAAAAAATACAACACTTGAACTTAGCATAAATATATTATATGACAGTTAACCTATATAAACAAAATTGTGACAAATAAGATTGTAAAACATAAAATTATTCCAAATCATTACATATTTAAAAATTAGAAAAATGTCACAGGCCATCAACAGGACCCATATTCCAGTTCCAGTTACCAATTAGGTTCATTGCCCAAGGTCAATCGCCCCGTAGTCTCAACTAATTTAAACTATTAACTATTCTCACTTGATCGATTTTAACTTTGTTCGATTAACTCAATTAAGTAAGTGTTGAGTAATTTTATTAGCTGACTAAGATTAAAGTTCTTGTCAAGGTTGGATCATGGCGATGCTAATTAACTTGAATCTCATAGCTAACCGAGAGTTTACACGACCGAGCCCCGAGCTCGGAGTTTCCAGTGAGACAATCCTCGAGAGGCAGTCACGACTGCCCCTCCTCGTATCTCGCCTGCCCTCCCAATACGTCTCTTGTTCTCGAACTTAAAACCTTAAAAGTGCTTTCGCGCATTTCTTTTAAGGGTTCACTGCACCGCAAGCATTAAACCTGTAATGCACAATTTAATTGTCGCCTGATATCTAAAAGTAATTTAAATATCGGCTAAAATAAAGGAGAAATTGATAGTTCATAATTTAAAGAGAATATTTGTAAAATCATGTAATACCAATAGATATATATTCCTTGTAGATTTATTAGATGCTTTTACTCTCTACATTTCTTGGAGTAAAATCTCACTCTAAGAAAGTGAAAATATAATTATTTTTGGAGAAGAGTGAAAATATTTCACTTCTTGAAAAGGAGACAATTTTCACTCTTTTTGAGTGAAATTTCAAAAATGGCCGTATTTTCACTCTCTGAAAATGACATTTCACTCCAAGAAATTTAAAGAGTATGCACGCACTCACGCACGCACGCACGCACGCACGCACGCACGCACACAAATGAATTTTCAATGCAAAAATGAAAATAAGAGAAACAATCTTCAATGACCTTGATCTTAACGATGTTATTCAAGACATGATCCTGAACAACATTCAAAAGGTTTTAGCCGTCGGTCGGACACCTTGCGTAATGCTAATGCCGGCGGTACTGTAATTTTCGAATCTTATAACTCAAAAAGTACTCAATACAAAATAATTTTATTACAGTGTTTTGGAAAGCTCTCGACACCAGCTATTAGATTCTGGAATCAAAAATAGGGTGTGCCATTTAAAAAAATCGATGTGACCTTGACCTAACCTTGACGACGCCACCCAAGGTCAATCGCATATACCCATGTAATGCATTACTTAAACCCCAACAACTTATTTGAAACATTTTTCAAAATAATTACTTCCCTCGTTTTTAAATGGGGTGATTGGAAACACCCGGTATATACAGGGTATATATGTACAATAGCGAATTCGATTAGACGCATTCAGTAAACACTGGTGCACTGAGTGCCGTCGTACATAAAATAACGTAAAGATATGTTTATAAATAAACATAAAAATCGATTAAATCGTGAAACTCAATACATTTTATTGTACTATTAGGTAAAATATGTATTTCATAATCCGAAATATTTGCATTTCATTTTTATACTCAAATTAAATCAGTGTATAACGGCTTTAATATGCACCAGTGCGCACTAGTGCTTTCAATCGAATTCGCCATTAGATTGACAAGGAAGAAAAATTTTCTTTTTAGTCGGCCTCTTAGCACGAAAGCTCCATTTCATGCCAAAAGAACACCCCTAAATTTTTATCAAAAATATTAAGATTTGGAGATCGCTAGTAAACGATTTTTAAATCAAAGTTTATTTTCCGTAATACATGTTTGATTTCGTGCAAAAATGCTTGATCCGAATTTTAAATGTGGTTTTGTATGTTTTTTTTTTGGTCGCGTGTATCGTAGGACTAAATGAATTATTGCATCGAACGCGATGCAATAATTCATTTAGTCCTATGATATACGCCTTAAGAAATACAGTCCAATTAATGTGAAAAAATGATCAAATTTCGAGTTCAAGATCGATTTTAGCAAGGTTCCAAGCGTTCAAATGGGACGTTACTCCCCTCAAATTGTAGGTCTGTTCACCCAGAACAAGATCCAGTTGGAATTTTCCCGGGATCTCCTACAGAGCCTTTAAAAGTTGCATTTATCTGGATTATAAAACGTTTTTAAGGATAGAAAAAATGTTTTTACAAGTTCTAAAGTATATCGCTTTGTGGTTTTGACATCCTCAAAATTTTTTCGTTAAAATATGATCTTGCGCAGATCTTGAACCTAAATTAAAAAAAAAATCGAAAATTAAAAATTCAGGACACTTTTTGTTTGTAAAAAAATTAATCGATTTTTTTAAAAGTGTCCTGAATTTTTAATTTTCGATTTTTTTTAAATTTAGGTTCAAGATCTGCGCAAGATCATATTTTAACGAAAAAATTTTGGATTTTTTATTTCAGATAATTAGAACGACCTATAAGCCTGCACCGCGCAAAAAAAAGGAGTCAACTTTGAGCAGCTGTAGTCTTTAAATTTATTAAAACATTCAAGACTTTTCAAGACATTCAAAACATTCAAGAGACTTTTAAGATTGTATAATTTCAAATCGTATTTGAATTAATTCGAATTTTTCATGATATATTCGAATTAATTCAAAGCATCTTAATACCCATCACTATCACAGATTCTTGTAGGATTTCAAAAGTTACACATAGTTCTAGATGAGTTTTAGAAAGAGTTCTGACGATAAACAACGTTATTTTCAGTTTTTAACGATTCCCCCTCCCCAAAATCACTTTTATAGGAGCAAAAATGACCAATTTTCGATAGTTCTGTGAGTTTTATGGCAATTCCCGTATAGTTCTGTATATATGGAAGTTGTACTTCTTGTTTTCATTTTTATGTAAAAATGAATTTTTAGTGCAAAAATGAAAATAAGAGGAATAATCTCCAATGACCTTGATCTTGACAAATGTTATCCAGGATATAATCCTGAACAACATTCAAGAGGTTTTAGTCGTCGGTCGGACAACTTGCGCAATGCTAATGCTGACTGTACTGTAACTTTCGAGCCTTATAACTCGAAAAATACTTAATGAAAAGATATTTTATTATAACGTTTTGAAAAGCTCTCGAGGTAAGCTACAAGAAAATGTAATGAAAAATAGAAGGGGTCCATTTAAAAAAATCGATGTGACCTTGATCTGGCCTTGGCGATGCCACTCAATGGTATCTTCTTATGTCCCCCTCCGAACCATACAACTTTTGTTTGAAACATTTTTTCGTATCGACCATAGTTTTCAAGAAATCTTAATGCATTATTTAAAATGGGACACCTTA
>NW_017255954.1:307135-320086 GCF_001594055.1 Mycetomoellerius zeteki
CAGGGTGTTTCAAAATTCGCATCCGCGAAGTACAAGATGTGATACTTTATACTGAAACAAACTTTTTCCTTTAACAAAATTGCGTCTGATAAATAATTTTTGCGCTTATTTGTTGACTTCAACCTGCTCCCCTACAAAAACTACTTATCGGACGCAATTTTACTAAAAGAAAAAGTCGTTTTTTGTGCTAAAACGAACAATTTTTTCCTGTAGTAAAATTACATTCGATAAATAATTTTTGCGTTTATTCGTATAACCTACTCTCCTGCAAGAATTAGTTGTCAGACGCAATTTTGCAAAAGGAAAAAGTTTCTTTTAGCATAAAGTATCACGTCTTGTATTTCGCGGGCGCGAATTTTGAAACATCCTGTACATTTATATAATGTGCAATAAAATACGATATTCTACTATGTTTGATACTCACTCTTCAGACACCGTCATTCTTTCAGCCTAGAAGAGACACTGTTGCATCAAAGGACACGTCGTCGATTTGCAAAGTCAATTCGTCATATTTTTTTCATTAGGAGCGAAATGCATGACTCGTAAAAACAATCTCTTCTCTCATCAAAAATTAAAAAAAAATTTATATTTTCTCCGGATCGATTATAATCGTAGAATTTACATCACTGAATAAACCAAATCGGTGATACTGTACTTGAAAAAACGACTTTTTGATGATGATGTTTCCAAAATGTGTGTGTGTGTGTGTGTGTGTGTGTGTGTGTGTGTGCGCGCGTGTGCGTGCGTGTGTGTGTGTGTGTGTGTGAGCGCGCGCGCGCGCGCATGTGTGTGATTGCGAATATTTTTAAAAGTTCCTGTTACATCGAGAATATCTTTTACCGACTCAAAGTCGACAATGTTTCTCGAAAGGAAGACAATGGAGAAGCATACTCGAGTATCGTCAACAAAGAATGTTCTTCTCGATAACGGAAATCTCTCTGATGTAGAGACGCAATCGTCCCTTTTCGGCATTCATCGGGTTGCATGCCTGCAGTTTTTGCTTTTTCCAATAGTGAATTATAACAATCTTCTTCAATAACGAATCACGATAAAAAATTATGATAAAAATTCTTTAAAGCATAGGAAGGCTTTCCTCAATATATCTCGTAGAATTATCGCGCGAAAAACCTCCGTAGAGAAAGAATTCCTGTTTCGAAAGTTGCTTTCCAGTGAATTCCGACTCGCGATTCTTCTTCCTTACTTGTTTACTAATTTTATGAGAAACTCCGAGCGAGGTACCCAAATATTTTCCTCCCCCTTTACGATTTTCACTTTCATCATGGATGAAACACAGTTTCCCTTGTGCGCCTCTTCTCGTCCTTCCGCTCCACAAAAAAGAGGTGCGGAAGAGATCCGCGTACTTTTTTTTTTCGACGATACGATGCACCACCGATATATGTATGCACGCAGTGCGTCGCACACTCGCACCTGCCACACCCAATAACGTTCGTTGGAATTCCACGCGTGACGCGACCACCACGCGCTCGTGCGTACGGCAAAGCGACTGACAAGTCGACGAGGCGACTCCATCGGGCCCAGAGAATGGAAAGAAGAAAGGAAGGGGAGAGGGAGACACCTTCCCTCACCATGGCCTTCCCGGCTAAAGTCCCACTGGCCGTTAGGGCCGTTTGGTGATCCTCGTGATGCCATCGCAAAGGTAAAATGAAGACAAGAAGGTAAGATGAAGGTAATAGTGAATTCGATTACTCTCACTACACTGGATCAATGCATATTAAAAGCTGCTCTATATAAAATATCTCAATGCAGTGATACAATATAATCAACTTTGACAATGAAATGATACACATATATTTTGTTAAATAACGTGATATGGTCGTGAATTGGTCTGTTTTCTGTTCCTGCATTAGACTGCACTAGAACTCTCTTTCTCACTTTCGATAAATATCAAACATACATCTATCTCACTTTAAGTTCCAAAAGTGTACATTAGTTCAGCCACAGAAAACAGACCTAATATCATTAGTAGATAGTTAATCGTTTAAAATATTTATATACTTTTACATTTAACTTTGCTAATGTTATGTAAAGCAGTTTTTAGTATCCACTGATCTAGTGTAGTGCAAGTGACCGAATTCGCTACAAGACAAAAGTAAGACGAAGGTAAAACGAAAGTAAAACCAAGTAATACGAAGGTAAGACAAACGTAAAGCAAAGATAAAATGATGGTGAAACAAAGGTAAGAGGAAGATGAAACGAAGGTAAAGCGAAAGTAAGGCGAGGGTTGAAACGAGAGTTTATAAGACACACGAGAGGATAAGATGGTTGGAGGTCCTTTTCTTTTCCGGTTACACCCGCTGGGCCAGACGATTAATCATCGCCGGCGAATCGTTAAAGCGCAAGTCACCAATTTTCTTTGGATCTGCCGGACATACTGGTCCTGCCCCGCTCGAGGTCGCGTTCCAGGCTGTGTCGTTCTGTTTCGTGTCGTCCCACTTCGTTTCCCTTTGCTGCGTTACGCGTCGCGAATTTCAACGTCATGTATTACATCGAATTTCTCTAGATACGCACGTAATGGTAATAGCAGCAGCAGTAGTAGTAGCAGTAGTAGTAGTAGTAATAATAGTAGTAATAGCAGTAATACGCTTTTCTACCTGCTCACCCCCCTCCCTTCCAATTCTCCTCCTTTCATTTCTCACTCTCCCCTCTCCGATCTTAACCGTACGCACGTATACACGTGACGTATACCGTTTCAGTGGTTCCCAAATCTTTAAGTCATATCGCATGTGTGTGTATGTAGATGAGTTTGTACGGAGTGTCGAAAGATAAACGCATTCACTTTACTAAAAATGTGTATCTCACACATATACCCTGAAAGGCGCCTTCCTCGAGTGATAAAAATTGTTTGAAAAATTAACAAATGATTTATATCACCGGAACTCTTCGAAAAACGTTAGGATACATTCAGAACTATACGAAAAGTACCATAAAACTAACAGAACTCTTTGAAATCAGACAGCGTCTCATCTTCGTTCCTTCTAAAGACTATCTCTTTTAGGGAAAAAAATTGTTTAAAAATCAAAATAACAATGTTAAGTCAGAACTTTTTGTAGAACTAGGTATCTTTTTAAATCCTATAAGAAACTATGGCTGGAAACTTTTTTAGACGGAGTTGGCCCTGTGTGAACCTGGCATCTCATTTTGAATTTTTCTCGACTTTAGTGGCCGGAACTATTTATTTATCCTATATAAAACTATAGAACTATTGAAAATAAACTCAGGACTCTCAATATTTAATGAGTTTCCACCAAGTGAGACGCTAGCTTCACACACACGAATCATATTAATCTTTTATACAAATGATACATATCATTAGGTTTAGTTTATTTTGTGACATAATGATTTCTATGTAATAATTTTTGAAAGGGAATAAAACTATTATAACTTGAGTTGTGGAATAAAGAGACCATCGATGAAAATATTATTTAAAAAATGGGATTTAACTTGGCGCCAATTGTTGATATCAAAGGACCGATTTCATATGTATACACTTAAAATACAATCCAAATGATACTATCTTTCATTGTATAAAAATGAAAGATAGTATCACTTGGATTGTATTCTTTACTTAATTTGATATGGTTGGTATGGGATTTAACTTGGCGTCGGTTGCTGATATCAAATCTTTTACATGAATGATACATGTCATTAGAGTTAAGTAAATGACAAAGATAGTATCACGTAGGTTTTACTTTTTAATTTAATAGAATTTAGCTTGATTAGTTAATACTGTAGCATTTGAGTTTAATTTTTCATATTTAGTACATTAGTTTTTTTTCGAGGAGTAATTTTTGACAGTGAATTAAAGCTGTCATTACTTGGTAATAAAAATGAAAATACTAACACTATAATTTAGGGCTAATTATGTGCTCGTAATACAGAGTATTTCATAATTATATGTCAATACTTTAGGAGGTAAATCTATATAACACTAAAATAAGTAAAAACCGTCATATATGGACATATGTCCTACATACCTTAGTTTTCAAGTTATGGATGATTAAGAAAGTGTTCGAAATGTTCGCCTTGTGCGTCAACACACGTTACTGCATGCCTTAACATTGAGTTCCGCACGCGTTCAAAAATACGAGCAATTAATTAGAACATAAAGAGCACTAAATCCTCCGCGTACGTCTTATGTGATTTTTATTATACTCATGTTGGCATTCTAGCTTAATAGATATAGATCTAACGCCGCTGGATATACTTTCTACCTATTCATACTTTCTATAAACATTATCGCCGTTCTAGTGGAAGTGCTGACCGCTCGATTATACTAGTATTTCAATTCACACAGTTGCAGGTTTCGCGTGATGCGTAATGTATTTCTTGCGCCGATTTCGGTTTTCACAGATTTTTTCTACAGCACTGCGAAGGAAGCCGTAGGAAAGGAGCATGAAGGTCGCGGGTACGTTACGTTGCGTCGCGTTGCATTGTCATTACGTAAGAATACCTCCAAGTGCCCTAAATCTGTGACGCAGCTTCGCTGTATGAACAATTAAACCCAAGATTTTTCCATATATCTGCATCAACACTTTTTGACAAAGCTATTGATATCGATAACGAAAATAGAAAAGAGATCTCATACGCCAATTCTATCTAACAACAAATCCCTGCGAAGCTGGCCCCCCATTTTAAAAAAATTCAATTTTTTTTTAGAGTTCTGTATAGATTTTCGATAGTTCCACAATTCCTGATAGTTTTAAGAAATAATTCCGGTCATTAAAGGCACGAAAATGCGATTTAAAGACACGGGGGGCTAACTTCACGCAGCTCCCCATTTTTGAAAAAAATCATTTTTCATTAGAGTTCTGGATAGATTTCGAATAGAATTCCAGAGTTCTTAACGTATTTTAGAGATAGTTCTGTTCAAGAAAATAAAAAAAATGTGATTGAATATACAAAATAGGTCCAACAAATAGGTATAACTTTAATATTAGTTTAATCCAATTTTCTCATTAAGATTTTTTATTGAACTCCGCGGGAACTACCCAGAACTCTCGACAAAACTATCAGGACCCTTCAAAAAATTTTTTGTACTTTAGAATTAGGGTGCGTTCCGAGTTGCATATAAAGTTGCGCATGATGTATCGTTTTATCCTTCTTTATTATTTGGAGAACAACAAGGATAAATAATGCATCATGCACTTTATGCGTAACTCGGAATGCACTCTTAGAAAATCAACACCTATAATCGCTCGTAACTTTTTCAATTTTAATTCTATGAACTTTTGTCATTACGATTTTCAATAGAACTCCGCGGAAACTACCCAGAACTCTCAACAGAACTATCAAGAGTCTTTAAAAAATTTTTGTACTTTAAAATTAGAAAATCTGCATTTACAAAATATTTTTTAAAGAGTAATGATAGTTCTGTTGAGAGTTCTGAGTAGCCTCCGTGGAGTTCTATCGAAAATCCTAATGATAAAAATCTGTAGAATTAAAAGTGAAAAAATTACGAGCAATTATAGGTGTCGATTTTCTAATTTTAAAGTACAAAAAATTTTTTGACGAGTCTTGATAGTTCTATCGAGAGTTCTAGGTAACCCCATGGAGTTCTATCAAAAATCTTAATGAGAAAATTGGATTAAACTAATATTTTTAAAATTATGTCTATTTGCTGGATACCTATTTTAGATATTCAATCACATTTTTTTACTTTCTCGAATAGAACTATTTCTAAAATACGTCAAGAACTCTGGAATTTATTCGAAATCCAGAATTCTAAAAAAAATTGATTTTTTTAAAAAGGAGAGACCAGCTTCACATGGGTTAACGATAAAGTCTTTCTAACCACAAGACGATTTTAAACCTTTCCAAAACAATTTCGAATTGTTTACATCTTCGTGACGATTCAGCTAATTTACTTTTGTTACTAACAAGGGAAGTTTCACAACTGTCCGGAACCGATTTGATTCTCCATGAAATATGTTGTTAAACACGAAAATCTAAGAGACACCTGTTTCACCCCTTAAACATGAGTTAGAGCACATATAAAAAAATACGTGTCTCTCTTAGATTTTCGTGTTAATAAATAGACTTCCCTTGTTAGTAAATTAAGAATAAATTAAGGATAGCTTAATAAACTAAAGCCGTTTCATCAAGAAACCAAAGGTAAATTATAATAATTAAAAATTACGCGATTAAATATTTTAGCGAATAAATCACTGATAAAAAATTCATGTAAAAATATAAACGAAAATTAATACACATGACGGTGGTATGAGATTCAAAATTGAGGGTTATATTAAAGCTACATTATTAAGTTAAAAATAAACCGCAAATTAAAAAAAACTGAAGGTAAAGTAAAATAATTAAAAAATTACGCGATTAAAGTATTTTAGCGATATGTGTGTACACACGCACATATTAAACGTTGAAGGCTACCGCAAAGAGCGAGTGAAAGGCGCTAATAATAATCGGCGCGGCGCGCGGTGTTCGAAGGGCCGTTTAAAAAGTTGGCATATGTACATGCACTACTGTCGTTGTACTACCACTCACTCGCGTGGGAGCGAGTATTTAAAGCGCGGTGGAATTACACTGCTATTTTATTTCAGCATAATATAACAGAACTTCGTGCGATGGGGAGGTCAACATACGTCTCTATTTCTTCGACGCTTTTTGTATTTATGACGACGTTGTTATGTATATCCACGTCTCTCTCTCTCTCTCTCTCTCTCCTCTCCATGTGTTTGATCAATCGCCTCCTGTTCCCGCCCGCTTGCAATATTCTTCGGTGAAATTTTTTTCCTTTTCGTATCACACACTGACCCGGCCGGCGTAAAAGCGGATCAAGATGATGAATTCGGTCACTCGCACTGGATTAGTCGCACATTAAAGGTAGATTTATATATAAAGTATCTAAAGCCCCTATTATTTTGAACTCTTAACGACACTGGCTACGTTCGGAAACGCTCGGATGCCTCTGATGCCTTGGATTAATCATCTTATCCTTGTTTAACATTAATATCACATTGTCGTTCGACATCGACAAAAATCTATTTTATATGGCTAAACTCCTAAGAACAAGTCATTTTGATATCAAAATGATATCAAGATGATTCCAAAATGATCATTAAAAGTCATTTTTCA
The DNA here is from genome assembly GCF_001594055.1 of Mycetomoellerius zeteki. Taxonomy (NCBI): domain Eukaryota; kingdom Metazoa; phylum Arthropoda; class Insecta; order Hymenoptera; family Formicidae; genus Mycetomoellerius; species Mycetomoellerius zeteki. Next base: position 314,246 of record NW_017255954.1, read on the forward strand.
AACATTTTTTATTTATTTTAATGTCATTTTGACTTGTTGTCATCGTGACTTGTTGTTCTGCTTGAGCTAGAACACTTTTGGAACTTGAAGTGAATAGGTATATGTTTGATGTTTGGCGAAAGCAAGAAACAGAGTTCTCGTTCAAGAGTCTAGTACAAGAATAAAAAACAGATCTATAGTTGTTGCGCAGGTTTTTTCACACACGGTAAAAAAGTTGCGCAACGACAATGACTATGTTTACAATATATTTACACCGTTATTTACAATAAAGTTATAACATCGATGTTATAACTTTAGCGTAAATTGAACCGTGTAAACGTAATCAATACAATGATATCGACACTACCGTTAAAAGTTACGTTAGTATATAGGAGCCTAATGAAATGGTACATAACATAATCAACCAGGGTTGGCATTATTTTACCCATCCCACAAAAACCCAGGTTTTTTTTAATTTTATTGAAATTGTATAAGAAAAATAAATTTTTTAATCGGAAATACATAAAAGAAACATATTTATAAATATTTAATTATATATGTATACTGAACTAACTGAACTGATATAATTTTAACATATCATACCAATTTTAATATATATACATATATAAAATATTTATATTACATATACTTATATATAATACTTTATAATATTTAAAATTGTAATATAATTTTATTTAATATATCATATTTAATTTTAATGCATATTTGGTTTTACAGTTCTCTTTCCGTGAATTTACTTGAAATTGAAACTAAATTACATTTAAATGTCTATAAAATATAATTATTATATAATATACATTCACCACTTTTGAACTGATTTTTTTATTTTACACGAATGCTTTTTATGATTTTATATATATGTAATTTTATATATGTAATATTATCATCGTTTCTTTCTTTATCTTCTCCATAGAAGTGTTTTTTTTTTTTATATTTGAAAAATTCATTATAATATTATACTTTTACAAAATTCTTTTATAATTAATTTTATTTAAATATGTAATTAAATAATGATAAATACAAAGTAAACTAAATATTACGTGAAAAATATCAAATAATCAATTTTATCAAAAAAATCCTAAAAACCCAAAAAACCCCCCCAAAAAACCTATAATATTAATATATATATAAAACCTCTAAAATATAGCCCCCCAGTGGGCTGAGCATTTTTAAAAAAAGCCCGGGTTTTTTTTCCAACCCTGTAATCAACTTTGATAATGAAATGATGCATGTAAATTCAGTTAAATAATACGACAATATCATTATTTAAACATTTAAAATATTAATAAACGATTTATTAAGATCGTATGTGTGAGTATACAACAAGTAAGAGTTCAATGCCTATTACGGTCGAAGCTGTATCTTAGATACTTTTTAAATAATTTCTATGTGAATTTATGTACTAAATATGTAGTCATTTGAACTACGCATCAAAATGATTTTCCGGACTTAAATTATAAATGCAATTAAACTACTATAGTAATATCACAAATTAAATTGATCAGCAATTTAATAATTTGATGCTCAATCTGGCATCCTATTAGAAAGATGTTAATGTATTGAAAAAAAAAACTAAATAAATTTAAAATATTTGTATGTTTTTACATTTTTTACAGGTGTGCTACTTTTGTTTAGCAGCTTTTAATGCGCTGCTGATCTAGTCTAAATGAAAGTAACTTTAACAGAAATTCGCTATAAATGCAGTGGCATAATATAATCAACTTTGACAATGAAGTAATGCGGTATTTCTTTACATTAGGAGACACCACTTTGATGATCTTGACATATGTTATAGGGTTCTGATCAACTTTTTCTTATAAATTAATTGGCGATCTCATATAGTTTTCCAGGGTACAGAATATAGGCCCAGATATATTTACATAAAACTCAGGTAAACTTTTACATTAGGGGATGCCTCTTCGATAATCTTGACCTTGACATATGTTGTCAAGGTCGTGATTCTAAGTGATTTTGAAAGATTTAATTTTTAGATGGTGGTCACTGTTCGTTTAAAAATTATTAACAAATAAAGGAGGATGTTAAAAAGAGGCCGATTTTTGCCCACTAAGTGTAAGTAAAAAGAATAGCGATTTTTAAAGATTTTATAAATATATCATGTTTATTACGCTTATCATATTATGCTTAATTTTCAAGGTGTTCCCTATCGATCCCGAACTTTTTATTAACATTATTGTATTCAGGAGGTCAAAATCTATAAAAAAAACGTTATTCCTTTTACTTACACCTTTGTGGACAAAAATCGGCCCCTTTTTAACGTCCTCTTTTAAAAAACAATGTCTTATTTCTGCTATATTTTGACGGGCATACGGTCGACTATCCACGTAAAGCGAGTTCCACTCAACCTCTCCCTCTGCCTCGGGGCATACGACTTTCCAAACGAAGCGACTTCAACCCCTCCTCCCCATCTGCTTAGGGGCATATGACTTTTCACGCGAAACAAGATCCACCCCCTCCCACCCTATCCAGGGACATAAGACTTTCCATGGGAAGTGAGGTCCACCCTACTTCTCCCTTGTTTAGGGGCGATCGACTTTCCACGCGAAGCAAAGTCCAACCCACTGACTTTTTCCTAGACAAGGAGGGAGGTGAAATGGACCTTGCTTCACATGGAAAGTCAAACACCCCTAAACGGGGGAATGTGGGGTGGACCTCGTTTCGCATGGAAAATCATATGTCCCCAGGCAGAAGGAGAGATGAGGTGGACCTCTCTGTATATGGTAGAAATAAGACATTATTTTTTAAACTTTATTTGATAATAATTTTTGAACGAACAGTGACCGTCACTTAAAACTTTTTGAAGGTCACTTATGTACACTATCCATCATATAGGTGTTATATACAGAAAATAATACAATTTTGAAAATGAGTTTTATGTAAATATATCTCGAAAACTATATTAGACTGATAATTAATTTATAAGATAGTTGATCAGTACCCTTACCTCTATAACATATGTCAAGGTCATCAAAGAGGTGTCCCCTAATGTAAAGAAATACCAATGATGTATATAAATTCTGTTAAATAATGTGACAATATAATTTTTAAGAATTTAATTGTTTATAATATTTGTATGCTTTTATATTTAAAAGTTCTATTTTCATGTCTAGCAGCTTTTAGTATGCGCTAATCTACTGTAATGCAAGAGACTGAATTTGCTACTAATTTTCCAATTAGCTCTGCTAATTCGTAGTAATTCATATAATTCGTAGTAATTTAATTAAGTCGTTTGTTTTCAGCGCAATCTATAGCTTTCCTATGTGTGTATATATATATATATATATATATACACACAAGACAAAAATTCTAAGTTGCTTTTTTTTTCGAAATTTTCGAGCAGCACTGAACTAAACGAGGTATCGTGGCTCACGTTACCTTAGGCCCAGTTCCACAACTCACGGTTAACTCTTAACCGAGGTTCAACTTATTCATTGTCTCTTTCTAATTTTAAAATTGAAAAGAGATGAGAAACAAGTTGAACCTCGGTTAAGAGTTAATCGTGAGTTGTGGAACTGGGCCTTAGTCACGCAACCGCGAGATCTGTTTGCGAAAATCTTTCCGATTCGCGCAATTTGAGTTGCCGTAAAGCAAACAACCTACGGTCACCTGCCAATGGAAAAATTTTAGATAACTCAGATAAGTCAGCGTGATATCGCTATCCGCGCGACGCGCGATTCGAGGCGAGTTCGCGCTATCGCCGATATCGCGAAGCGGAGCGATATCAACAGGTCCGTCAATGCGTCGCGTCGCACTGTGTCGTGTCACCGACACCGCGACACGTCGCGCGTCGCATCGTGTATATTGTGTCCACAGCACGATGGACCACGATGGATCAAAGCAAGAACGCGATCATCGTCGTTGATCGGCGTCGTCGCGTCTTACCATGCGCGCATGGTGTACGTATTTGTATTTACCTGTCGGATCTGGGAGACGAAGATGCGGTTTCCCCGAGATTTCGTCTTGAAAATTCCGCTACTGCCGCTGGCACACCACTGTATGTACCGGCGATCACGGCACCACTCGGTACCACCTCCTCACCAATACGCGTCGAAAACTTCGCGCGACTCCGTCGCCGCTTTTACGTCCGCTCGTCGTACTCCTGATCGAGCCGTACTCGTCGATTCGCTGTACCGAGCGCACGCTTGGTGTGCATATCCAGGCACATTCGATGCTAGGAGAAGCGACCGAACCGTTCTTGAACTTGAACGCGGGCTGCGAACGAAACAGACGCGATAGAATGCGAGTATTGTGGAACGCCAAGGTAAAATCCCAAACCTTCGTTTTTGCCACATGCGTCACATGGGTCGTGATGCGTCGCTTCGCGGTACTGGGAGCTGGCTGGGAGCCACCGGAGCCACAGGAACTGAAAGCTAAGAGAGAAAAATCGTGTCGTAGCACTCGTAGCATTCGTTACTCCTCGCTCGTCGCATTACTCACGTCTCACAGTCACAGTCACAACTCACAGCGCGAACCACCGAAGTGCACCGAATTACCGAAGTGACGTTTGTGTCGGACGTGATCAGGGGCTCTATTCTTGAAAAGTATCGCGTACGTAAAACTAGGGAAATACTATAGCACATGTTACGTGCACTATAGTATTTCCCTAGTTTGTCGTATGCGATTCTTTTCAAGAATAGAGCCCCAGACCATCGGACGTGCTAGTCGAACCGTCGGAATAGAGTCCCTAGAACTAAAGGTTTGTTCGCGTCGCAAGCAGTGTTGCCAGTTGTGCCGGGTTTCCCCTCCAATGGTTAACCCGCGAACTGGCACGCGCTCACACATGTATTTATATACACACACACATATATATATATATATACACGCATACTACTATATTGCTACGTTATAAACCTCTTTTTGGAAGTGGAGGGGAGGATGTGCGAAGACAGCGAGCTAGGGAATATCGGATCTCTCACTTCCACGGTATACTCATGGTGTAATAAAGAAGGGGTATGCTGTTGCGCAAGAAGATGATTAACCAATGAGGATGGTGGAACAAGTGACCGGCCATAATAATATATATCAGTAAATCAGCGTTTCTTCTGAAAATATGGTATAATTTAAATAAGGAAATGACAATTAATGACTTTATTTTGTTGAGCACTACTATTGTGACTTTTTATTATTAATTATTATTAATAATAATTTAATAATAATTATTATAAGTCCCTTTTAGTTAATAATAATATTATTAAATTATTTATATATATGAAAAGGGTAAAGATAAATAAATTAATCAAATGCTTTATCAGAATTTATTAGAAAAAAACAAATAAATTGTAATACATGTAGTACCTTATAGATACATGTAATATATGTAATATTGGCTGCGTTCAGCAGACTCAACAGTTTTGCAACCGTTTTATGATTGTCTGCTGAGATAGGACCATTCTTCTAGATCTAAAAGTATGATCCAATTAGCGCGAAGGAAACTTACAACAGTTGCAAAACAAACGTTCTGCTGAACGCAGCCATTGCTTCTATATTGTTAACGCCAATTAAAAGCTGGCGAAAACACCACGGTGCAAACGAATATCTACCTCTCACTTAGATAGTGTACAGCGCATGCGCATCACACTCGAGTACGTACACCTATGGTGTAATAAAGAAGAGGTGTGCCCGTGAAGTACACCATATTTTGACGCGTTCTGCGCATATATGGCGTTGGAGCGAGTCGCCTTCCATATTGGAAAATCATAGCAAAGAAAATAAAGAGACTGACGTATCACTTGTAATACGTTTTTGTAAAAAAATGGTGGCATGCAGCGTTAAGGGGTGTAAAAATTGCAGTGAAAATGCGAAAGTAAAAAAATTAAGTTTTTT
>NW_017255954.1:320218-324250 GCF_001594055.1 Mycetomoellerius zeteki
TTATTATTAATAATAATTAATAATAAAAAGTCACAATAGTAGTGCTCAACAAAATAAAGTCATTAATTGTCATTTCCTTATTTAAATTATACCATATTTTCAGAAGAAACGCTGATTTACTGATATATTAATATGGCCGGTCACTTGTTCCACCATCCTCATTGGTTAATCATCTTCTTGCGCAACAGCATACCTCATCTTTATTACACCATGGTCTTAGGCTGGTATTCATACCAGCCAGTCAGTTCTTATATTCAAGACCGTCTTAAGTTCAGTCTTGAGATGTCACGAACCAATCAGAGGGCTGTATAGCATCTTAAGACATTACTTAAAATAAGTCTTGAAATAAGCTCTGACTATGGGTGCGTTCAGCAAAACGTTTGTTTTGCAACTGTTGTAAGTTTCCTTCGCGCTAATTGGATCATACTTTTAGATCTAGAAGAATGGTCGTATCTCAGCAGACAATCATAAAACGGTTGCAAAACTGTTGAGTCTGCTGAACGCAGCCTATGAATACCGGCCTTAATCTCAAGCAATGGGTGCATTCAGTACCACGACCGCTCGCTGAGCGCTCAGTGAGCTCTTGTATCTATTTGATCTATATTTTTAGATCTAATGGAATACGCCAATCAGATGCAAGAGCTCACTGAGTGATTGTAGTAAAGTCACTAGATCTGTAAAGTACCGCAAACTTGCATCCATTTTGACGCAAAACGCGGCCATTTCGAATTTATGCATTTGTATATACGTATGTACTTTATTTGGGAAAATGAAGCCGTCAAGTATGTAAATCAATGTTTTTGAATTGTAATTAGTTTATTTATGACCAAAAGAATATGTACGAATGCTTAATTTGTGTTCTTTAGTTTAATACGGATTTATTTGCTGTAGAAGTTTGTAGTGCATGAAAGTGCATGAAGGGACATGTAAGTACAGTTTAAAAGATGAACCACCAACGACCATGCTTGGGCTGTGTTCCGTTTCACGTATAATGTGCATAATACATCATTTATCCTTGTTTAACATTCGGTGAACAACAAAGATAAAAGATGCATCATCCGTGAAACAGAACGCAGCCTTGGAATCGTGTACTATGTGCACTTTGGCCATTTTGACGTAACATTTCTGAAATCGATTGCGCTACTTTATAGATCTAGTGACTTTATATGAGAATCCGGGCTAAATCGGCTACTGCACATCCGTCAAGTTGATTCACTTGTCTTCTTACATCATGCTTGACATCACTTTTAGAACTAGACAACTTCGTGTTTTGTGCAGAGACTTATCTCGTTTCTCTGAAGTGCCCCGAATTTTACTTTCCTCAGCATAAAAATAAAAAAAAAGATTTGTTACTACAAATTCAATATAAAAAAATGCCTCTGCGAATAATACGAATGAAATTAGCATCAAAATGGTGAGTGTTCCAGTATTTTTGGTATTTCAACTTCAGTGTAGTTTAACGTGCGAGAGTATAGAACATGGGCGTATCGTGGATTTTTTTTCGGAGCGATTTTTTTATCAACCCAGGGATGTTTCTCGGATGTACCATGTCAACCCAAAAAAGATTTTGTGATTGCACTGCAAAGAACGTCAACGCCAATTCTGGTGTTGTGACATTTATAATAATTTTTAACAGTAATGAATTCCATTTGGATACTTTTACAGCTTTTAATATCTTGATTTTATTTTGAAAAGAAAAAAATGTTATGTTTTGTATATCATCTAACTTTTACTTTATTTTTTAAAGTATGGGCAATACAGCTACTACAAACAAAATATTTATTTTTTAATATTATTATTATTATTACAAACATTACATAACTTTTACATAAACATTCTGTATGAGCAAAACAAGAATATTAAATAATGTAAAATTTTCTTTCTCTCTCTCCCTCTCTCTTACTCTGATACTTTTTCAAAATTAAATGATTATAAAATAATTATAAAAATCTAGGCCAAGCAGGTGCAAGAGCTCACTGAGTGTTCAATGAGCAATTGTGGTACTGAATATATTAATTATAGCATATATTCTGTTTTTCAAGTCAAAAATTTTACGAAATTTTCCTTATGTATCACATATTCTGTCAAAGTTTGTCACTAACGGAAGTATAAAAACTTACTTATATGGTCTTATAACAAGAAAAAAATATTTTGACAGCAAAAAATTTACATAAAGTCAAAAGTTGTATGCTTTTACAATTAAAAATGAAAAAGAGGGATTTGATAGAGTATAAGTTGCTAATTGGCTAATTTAAAATGAAATATTCTTTTTAGTAAAGCAGTAAAAAATTACTAAGCACCGACCGACGTGAGCAGATGTGTGCTATCGGGATGTGCACTAATGGGATCATCCCAAACTAAAACTAATAAAAAATTTCGGAGAGGTTTGAACTCCCAAAATCATCCCCCTGGATACGCCCATGGTCTTGAATATATCATTCGTATGTTATTTCCTATTAAATGACTATTAAATGACTGCATAGTATAAACATAATAACAAGGTTTCATTGTTATATTTTCACACATTTCTCTTACATCAAAAGCAAGGGAGACTTGTTTTATTCTGATATAAGTATGATATTTTGTGATGCATTAGATATCTGATGTTTCATTCAAGTTATCAAATAATTCTTTTAGGACTTCATCCACAGTGGCTTATGGAACTGGCGCATGGTTATCACTGCTGTACTTTACAGACTGGAAAGTAGTGGTGCGATATATTCCATTCTATGGTACCAAGTTTCAAGAATAGGTTACGAGATCATTCAATAACATTATGTAATAGTTTTATTGGAACGATAGAGATTCTATTGTATCATGCTATATTTATATCCGATCTGTTTATTTAAATTATAAAGCATTAATAAAGAAACATATGTAAAACTGATTACATCGTGAGATCCAGTTGAATTTTTTCCTCTACTCCAAGGCTCTTTTCTTCTGTTGCTCGTAAATAAAATTTGCAAATTCCTCAGCTTTTACTGCCTTCTGCCGTTTGTACCATGGCTGTATGAAAATTCTGCATAAGAAAATGCATTACATTCTAATCATCCTTATTTCATTCTCGTTTAATACTTCATAAAAACAGACCAAAATATACGCTTACTTGAAACCCATTATAGAAAAAGCACCGCCAATTACTACAAGCCCCAACCGGCTAAACTTGTTAAATAGCAGATTTTTGCTTCTCTTTATCAAACTAAAATTTATTACAATATGTTATATTTTAAGAAAAAAATATCATTCACAAAATCTTTGCCCATGAAATTTTTGCCAATGAAATTTGTTTTTAAAACAAGAGCAGTGATAGTTTTTTAAAGAACAAAGAATTACAAATGATAAAAATCCTTGCAATATATTTTTATTATGTTTTTGTTCTTTTTCTCATTAAACATGCAAATTTTATTTTTTGTTAGAAAATATTATTGGTAGTATAAATATTATATCAATAATAATACTGATGATGAGTAACATGTACAGATAATTGTAATTATAAGTTATATGTATAACATATATACAGGGTGTCCCAATAACTACTATTACCTGAAATATCTTCTAATCTGTAGGTATAGAGAAAAATGTATATAACCATAATTATACGATGTAAAGGGGGCTATCATATGGTGATAATAATTTTTGTCCAGGTGGAGGCGCTTCGGAGATTTTAAGGTCAACTTCGTTTTTTTAAATGGACTACGAATTTTTTTACACAATATGATTCCTCTAATTATTCTGCATAAAAGAGTATTAAGATCATGGTACCGAAAAACCAATAGTTTACGAGATATTTTATAGGGGAGAGTGGTCTAAATCGGACCGTGTTCTAAATAGGACCTTTTCAATTTAAATGAATACGGTTAAGCAGATTTGCGTACTATTTATAACGTAAAGTCCTTAAAGACACCAAACATGTGATAGCAGTTTGACAGTTCTCTGTCATAACATTCATAAAATAGAGACAAATATGTATTTTCAGCCATCGTGCGAAAATTTTTTTAAAAAAGAAAATCCTTGTAAATCATTATTTAAAAG
>NW_017255954.1:325211-327726 GCF_001594055.1 Mycetomoellerius zeteki
ATATGATAGCCCCCTTTACATCGTGTAATTTTGGTTATATAAATTTTTCTCTACACCTTATAGATTAAAAGATATTTCGGGTGGTAATAATTGATTACATTATTGGGACACCCTGTATATGTATGTATATATTATGTATAGTATGTATATATAGAGTGGTCGTTATTTTAATAATTTTTGAAATTTAATCGTGACACCCCCTTAAAGTGGGTGTTATTTTTTTCAAAATATTGAAAAAATAACACCATATTTTCTTCAGATTTTTTGAACAATTTTAACCCGTGCCACCGAGGCACGGATAGGTGGAAAAACACTTTTGTGTGGACAAAATTCGACCGACGCTCTAATTCTTATATATAATCGATTTTAAAGTTTTTTTTTAATTCGCTCGAAATTGAATGAGCTATAAGCCAATTCTGCGTAAATTTTGATTACGGTACAAAGTAAAAATTGCCGATCCAATATTCGTTATCGTGTAATTTTGATTTCTTCTGCTCACTTCATTGTGCTCATTTCATTCTGCTCACACATATAGTGTGCCAGAATGACCGCATTTCCTTTTGACGAACGTATTCTTGAGGTAATTTTAAGACAAAAATCCTAATACGAAAATATCGAGATTATAATAATTTTTTGAACAATTATAAGCTAACTTTAAATGCTTATAAATCAAAAACCATTTTACTTTCATAGCCTCTATTATTATTTCTGAATTCTTTTAAACATTCTAAGACGAAAATCCTAATACGAGGCTATAGTTTCCGAATTACAAACTATCTTTAACCAATTATAATTCAAAAACTATTGTAACCTCGACATTTTTGTATTAGGATTTTTAAAAGACAAAAATTGTTTATTTTCTTCTCATAAAGTTCTGAAAATTTTTTCAGAATTTTTTTATTACCGTATTTTCTCATGTTGGTAAAAATAAGAAAATGCAGTACTAAAAAGTAGATAAAAAATTCCGAAAAAATTCTTAGAGTTATATAAAAGAAAATAAATGATTTTTGCCTCTTGCAGTTTTTCTGTAAAATTGATAGTATTTGAGTAAAAAATTATTGAAGATAATATTCGGCAATTTTTTAGTAATTAATATCTTGTTAACTATTGCGAAGATTGCAAAATGGTAGAGGATTTTTCGACTCAGTTTAGTCCGCTCTATCTATACAAAAGCGATTGGCAAAAACTTATGGGACATCCTGTATATAACTCATATACAGAGTGAATACTAAGTATGCTAAAAGATTTTGAGGGGTGATTCATCACACAAATTTAAGACTAAAACTTCATATGACGATTTGTCCGAAATGGCTAAATTGCCAATAAAGATACAAGGAGTCAAAGTTGAAAAAAAATTTCGTTCTTTTCCAAAAAATTCAAAAACCGTTGTTATTTTAATGTAACTTGGATATGTTTAATGGGCATGAAAGATTATCTTTCGGGACTGTACATTATCGTTTTATTCAATCAGGGATAGACCTAACGATAAGCAAGACCCCCTTTTTTAATCAATGATGTATCAGTTTTTTTTCATAAAAAAGGATCTTGAAGTTTTATGTTGATTCTACTATGAGTCGGTACTGTCGGTAGTCGGAATTCTTAAATCTTAACCAGTTTTAACCCTAAATAGGACTATGCTTGCTTTCCAGCAAGAACACAATCAGACACTGTAACACAGCGAGTCGTTTCATCCTTGTTGTTTGCCAACGTTAAACAAGGATGAAACGATTCACTGTGTTACACAGTGTCCTTGCTGGAAAACAAGGTGTGAGATTTTGCATCTACTAGTTATTAGTTGTATAGCGAATCGTTTAGCTCGACTAATGGGAAGGAATAAAATCAAATTTTAGCATACTTAGTTCCACTCTGTATATACGCTATATATATATACATATATACAGTGTGTATATATATATATATATATATATCCAGTATATATACACACATAATCAAACGTTGTATTATATAATCACGAAATATTCGATTAATATAACCGACGTACAGGTTATGATCGTATCATTAAGTACGATTCGCTGATTACCTCATTTAACTGTAGTTCTTTTTCACATTCTTTTATATGTTCCTTTAATACAGAATTCCAAGTGTAAATACTGCTTCCTATTCCTAAAACCAATGCGATATAAATTTGATCCTTGCGTAATCCTAGTGGTACCCTCACTCTCATGTTGCCTTCACATTAGTTACCCATGGAGTAAACGGAGGCATTGGCTGCGTTCAGCAGAACGTTTGTTTTGCAACTGTTGTAAGTTTCCTTCGCGCTAATTGGATCATACTTTTAGATCTAGAAGAATGGTCCTATCTCAGCAGACAATCATAAAACGGTTGCAAAACTGTTGAGTCTGCTGAACGCAGCTAATGGCTGCGTTCAGCAGAGAAAGCAGCTTTGCAACTGTTGTAAAATTCTTCAATACGATTGGTTCTTGCTTTTGGTTCCTTACAGATCTAAATGTATAAACCAATCATATTAAAGAATTTTACAACAGTTGCAAAGCTG
>NW_017255954.1:328622-333873 GCF_001594055.1 Mycetomoellerius zeteki
TAGTATTTACAGCGAACGGCCTAAATAATGTAACCTGAATTAGGTCGAATTTAGGGTATAGGCCGCGGAAAAAACTTACGGTGTAAACCAGGCCATTCACACGATGTGCATTGCGCATTGTGTGAAAGTTCGATATAAGAGCGACAAAGTGACGATTATAGAACGACAGAGCGACGACTATATAGAGCGACAGAGAGGACTAATGAAGCGCAAGAGTGGGGGAAGTTATCCGTCGCCACTTTTTGCCTCACCCCCACTACCGCTATTGGCACCGAGTTGACCCTCCTTAGTTCTAGTCTTCTTGGATGCACGTAATTCAAAAATATAAATCGAGGTGATGGTAACGCTCAAGACAGAACACGTCCGCACCGCACGAGCGACCTCTCAAGACACTTACAACGCTCAGCTCTTAATTCTTTGTCTGTTCGCGAATTTTATAAGTGAATTTTGGATCGATTTTTAGCGTGGATAATATAGAGATTGATAGAAATAATTAAATTACGCACATGATGTAGAGATGGCGCCACATGAAGTATAATACGTATAAAACTAAATGATGTATTATACTTGTATAATACCATGTATAATACTATGTAAGAAACCTCGTGTATGATACGTGCTCAACCCTGGCGCTAACTCATGTTTAAGGGGTGAAACACCCCTTTGAAAAAAAAACGGTATTTTTATTTTGAGCCGAATACCGTCGGAAGTATAAGACGGAAAAAAATTTTTTAAACAAAAGTTGTACGGTTTCAAAAAGTTTCAAGAGTACTTCAATGTTGTGAAGAAAAAAAAATTAAAAAAATTTTTTTGTTAACAATTGTTAAAAAAATAAAAAAATGTTTTTTCTTCACAACATTGAAGTACTCTTGAAACAGTACAACTTTTGTTTAAAAAATTTTTTTCCATCTTTTATACTTCTGACAGTATTCGGCTCGAAATAGAAATACCGTTTTTTTCCAAAGGGGTATTTCACCCCTTAAATATGAGTTAGCGCACGTATAAAAAAATACGTGTCTAATAGCGTTTTCGATTGGAAAAAAGTTAGTGCGCACCAGTGCGCACTCAGTTCATACTAACACTGGACGAGTTCCATGGGTTGCATTGAATAGTGCAAGTTCAAAAGAACACGCCAAGATTTTCAGTGCTAAAGCTGGAGTGCCATTTCGAGTTATAAGATTGTAAGGATTTGACTAGACTGCAGGAAAAACGATCTCGACATCTCATGTTCAAAACTTTAAGTAATGATTGTTTACTATATGTAATTAAATAATATATAAGATATCAAGAATATCATATATGTACATACTTAACAATAATTGTACACATTTGCATGCTATAAATTACAGATTTGCTTGTCCCTACTGTATATCCTTTGATACTGTGACAAAACGATGCACTGATATCCTATATATGTATCCAGTGCACTGAACTGGCACCGTCAAAATATCTCGTACCACTTAGTGCGCACTGAGTGCGCACTACGCGAGTGTCGTGCGGTCAAATGAACACGTGACACTAGCTAAGTGCACATTGGTACTGCCAATCGAACACGCTCTTGACACTGAGTGCAGCTAGTGCATCCCAATCGAAAACGATATTAGATTTTCGTGTTTAACAACATATTTCATGGAGAATCAAATCGGTTCCGGACAGTTGTGAAACTTCCCTTGTTAAACCTTGTGTACACGATGCTAGAAATTGGTCCGAGATCTCGGAGAGAGAAAGAATTAACCAATCGCATTTAAACAATTTAGTCACATGATCAATGCGATTGGTCAATTCTTTCTTTATCCGAGATCTCTGACGGATTTCTAGCATCGTGGACACTGGGCTTTAGTAATAAATAGCTGGACCCCCCCCCCATTCGTGTGTGTCAAGTTAATTCTCGTAAAGAGAAAAGGTATACGAAAAACGGCAAAAATTCAGAATCATGCATTTTTGATAGATAAATAGTTAACATATATTAATTATAATTATAATTAAGGAAAGAAATGATATGTTTAATGCAAGTAATAAAAAAATTTTATTTACTCGCAATATTTTATAAATACTATTACAGAAAACTAGACTTTCTAACTTTTATTCTTTTTTTAATTACTAACATAATTTGTATAAATAATCTGTTTGATATATTTTTAAACGTAGAACGCATGTTTTTAAAACTACAAAATTCATTCCGAAATAAATGTAATTTATTGATATTAATAAGCATGTCACAATTGAAATAAATCTCAGAATGCAGTTCTCATCGTAAGAAAATACATATAATAAATTTTCTTAAAACAACTGATAACACAGGCCTGCAAAATTGGAGGTGTTGAAAGTTGATTGGAATTTAACAATGTTTTCTTATGTAATTTTTTGCGCTGAAAGTGCAATCTCTCTCTCTCTCTCTCTCTCTCTCTCTCTCTCTCTCTCTATATATATATATATATATATATATAAGTGTCGTTGTACCACTAGAGACAGCAACATAAAATACTAGTAAGACATGAATAGTGAAAGTATAACAATTCTCGTAGATTTAAAAATATTCTATGACAAAAGGTAGAAGAGTCAGCTAATCTGTCCAGAAATACCGTTTGTTCTAATACAACGGTGTACAGATTAGGCTTCTATGAGATACAATTCATTGAACTTTGAATAAGTATATCTCCGAAAAAAAAAAATCACTTTGAGATGATTCAAAATGGATTTTGAAGGGGCTATAATAGTAAATGATACCATTGATGGATTCGACAATAAAAATTTTCTTAATTTTTAATTTAATTTAAAATATGGTTGAAAACGGTTTTTTTGGCAGTTAGCATATCTCAAAATCTTGACGTGATAGAGCAATTCTGCAGCCATATTCGGATTCAGCGCAAAAAATCACATAAGAAAACATTGTTAAATTTCAATCAACAAAACCATGCAGGCCTGTGTAATAGGCCTATTCGCGTTATTTGAAATCTCTAAATATTTTTGCACTTAAAATGGGATAGATATATATTTAGGCGTTGAAAAGAGAGAAAACGAAGATGTTGAACGAAAAAAGTGCAAGCAACGCGAACAAACCTAATATTACAAGTATTTTTTATGTCCTTTTTCTCCAATTTATGCTTACATGTTAGATTGTCTCATTATTTTATGTAATTAATTTATCAAAATTATAGAGGATATATAAATAATTCACATTATTTTTCAGAAATATATATTTTATATATAAATATATATTTTGTATCCAAAACATATATTTATATATAAAATTAATTATACGATTAGACACGGAATGTCCTTCTTTGCATCCTTTTAATTTTTTCTTTAAAGAAATTAGATAGGCTTCTTAAACTCAATTAAGAGAGATACTTAAATCTTACCAGAATATTTATAAAACTTTTTGAATGTATTTAACTGTACTTTGAAAACTTCCTGTAATGATGTTGGTAATGTACGAGATAAAAAAGTGAGTCCATGCTGATCACAGATGCTAATTAATTGACACAAAGATTCGTGCAAAGCTATCTGCAACAGTAATGATAAAAGTAATTAAAAACAATCTTCCTGAAAGTCCGAAAGTTATCGGCGCGCAATCATATCTGGAATAAACTGATTTAATAAAGAATACATAATTCGAAACATCTAACTTTGACCGATCATGGCTTTCTTTGTCGTATTTAAAAACAATCTATTAAGATAATAATTAGAAGATATCAAACAAGGGAAAGTATCTTAGTACTTTCGGCCAAAGCAGAGCTTACTTAATTAATAACATTAATATTTATATGCAGATTTACAATTTTATAAAGTGCGCGCTGATTCAGTTTGTCGGACTTGTAAAGATGTTACCTTAACATAAGATGGTATAGTGCTTTCCACAATTAATTGCAAGAGATCAGCGATAATATAAGGACTTAATCGGACCATAGCTTTTTTCAATTTTACTAGCATGTTTGTCAATCTGAAAGAAAATGTCTATTACTTTCAAATCAATTCTTTTAATAAATAAATTTTAAAATATTGATCATATCGGTATTTGATCGGCTATTGATATGTTGAATATTTTTTAATTAATTGAATTTACTTTGTGATATCGAGCGCATAACATCTAAATCGATGCTCGTTGAATTTATCGGCTACGTTTCTCGATGAATGAACAACGACGTTTATCGTGCGTCTGTATAATAATAATAAATTAGGTAATCTGTCTGTTATCAAATCAGTTTTGACTTTCATCAATGCTCTGCATACAGCAAGTACGTGTTCGCACGATGATACATTCGCTTCGTCAAATGACTTTAAACTGATCAGTATAATAAGATCGACCGTAATGTCAGGAATAAGTAAATGTTTAGTACTGATTATATCGTGAGATAAATGCAATAGCCCTGACCAATATCTGTGTGGTACATCTAATGTTAATATAGTTTCTAACAGATTGTTGATCGCACTCAAACGCACTTTATTACGTTTGACATTCATATCTATTTTAATTATATTGCTCCAAATGACAAATATATTTGTCCATACTGCTTCATCTTTTTGTGACAAGCTATTGATCTGTAAAAACAAGGAATCAATTTTAAATATGCATAAATATTAATTACTACATATGTATATTAATAAGAACATATTAATAAGAAATACATATAGATTAATCACAAGATATTACCGTTTGATCATGCAACAGTCTTAAGAATTCGTAAAACTCTTTCAATCCAGTAGATGTTAATAAGTGTTCGATCAAATTCTTATAAGGATGCTTCAACGTTATAAACCACAAGTTGATGATCATATCTTGAATTTCAAACATTTTTCGATGCTGTAAAATAATGATAGACAATTGCACACTTTGTTGCAATAACTTATTATTTGTATCGTTTAAATTTTCTCTTGCCTGTGTAAAAGAAAATTATTTTTTAATATTCTCCGCCTAAATGCAATACGTAAATTGCAAAAATATCACATTAAAAAAATATAATTGCTTTCACATATTACTTGCCGTGAGTATATTTTTGAGAGTTGCTTCAGTTAATCTTTTTAAAGTGTCAGTAACTTTTCCAGTTTGAAAAGTTATTTTTAATATCGCTGTTAAACATTTTACATCAAAAGCATCATTTATATGTTCAGGTAATAATTTTAAAATAGTTTTGGCTAATTTTTTTTCTGCCCTTTTAAAAATGACTTTTTGTTCAGCATCCAATTTTGATTTAACAATCTCCATACATTCCAAAATAGTATACATTGCTTTCTTGCATTGAATACAACT
>NW_017255955.1:0-2895 GCF_001594055.1 Mycetomoellerius zeteki
TCTCTTAAGCTCTTCGTCTCTTTGTCATTACCCCCTCCCCCCCTCCTCCAACATCTCCCACCTGCACCAACCCTCTATTTTCCGCCCTATCTCACTCTCTTTCGTCTTCTCTCACCCTCTTTCGTCCTCTCTCATCCCCGCCTGCTGAAAGTGTCCGATGGTCACTCAGGGTCGTGACGTTGACAATATGAGTCAGGGCTATTTTAATTTTTTTGCATAGCTTTGTAACGCATGATGGGTGATTGCTACATTCTTTCGAAAATTGTTCGGTATAATGACTATTCATAATGTGTGAGAGGGTCAAGGTCATAGGTGGTGAACTGTGCATTTTAATTTTAACAACTTCTTAATGAGTAGCGATCGCCTGCTGAAAGTGTCCGATGGTCACTCAGGATTGTGACCTTGACAATATGAGTCAGGGTCATTTTAATTTTTAGGGATAACTTCGTAACGTGTGATGAGTGACTGCTGCAACCTTCCGAAGGTTGTTCGGTGATGACCTTCGTAATGTGTGGGAGGATCAAGGTCATCGGAGTTGAATTGTCCATTTTAATTTTACTAACTTCTAAATAATCAACGAGCGGCTACCAAAACGTGTCCATGGTTATTCAAGGACATGAACTTGACAATATATGTCAAGATCGACATTGTCTTCGAGGTCATCGAAAGTCAATTTTAATTTTAATAACTTCTTAATAAGCAACGAGCGACTGACGAAACCCTTCGATGGTCACTAAGGGTCATTACCTTGACAATATGTGTCACGGTCAGCGTCATTGGAATTGAATTTCCTATTTCATTTTTAATAACTTTTTAACGTGAGATGGGTGACTGCTACACCTTTCGAAGATTGCAGGAAATGTAGTGGGAAAACAAGTATCGTATGCCGTAGATCTATGTTAAGTAATAATTCCAGATTGGAGAAAGGAATAAAATTAAGTAAAAGTTACCGAAATGTTTAAAACACTGATGGAAAGGCTACCCAAAGTTTAAATTTTTATAGTTAAGAATCTTTCTATGGTTCTTATTTTATGAATCGTCTGACTGAATAACTAATTGAAAAGGAACATTTCACGCAAATATATTTCTATAAAAAATGCAGGGATGGGAAGTAAAGTAACGCCATAAATTTTATCATTTATAAAAACGACTTGCTAACGACTTTATTGCAACGATAACTGACTATACTAATTTTGTGCTAAGCTTGGAAAAGTCAATTTTGAGAGGTAATTGTTAAGTATTACGTATTTATTTATTGAAGACATTACTTGTAATGAGTAGTGCTAAAAATAAAAAATCTACTTAATTTTAACGATATGTATCAGGTACATCAAAGATTTGATATCAATAATGGGCGATAAATTATAAGCTTTAAAAATTACCTATAATTATTTATTATTATTATTGTTATTTCTTTCTCGCCCGCCTCCTCTGCTGCCTCTTCGCGGTCTCTAATGATAATGGGCCGCGGACAGCCATATTAGAAATTGTTTAACAATAATTATAATCCGGCTATCAAATTAACCTGGGAGGGAAATATGGACATACAGTTTATTGGAGAAACATCAGAGTTTTTAAACTCATACGTAACAAAATACACGATGAAATCGGAAAAATGCAATACAGACTTTGCAATGATAGATTCCAATAAACCCTTGACATCGAAACTGTGGAATTTGCTTTCATTAAATAACAGAGAATGCAGTGCTTTAGAAGCTGCGGACGTACTACTAGGGAATCCCTTGTATGATAAGGGATTAATTTATTGTATACGCCATATTTCGATCGATATTGTATACGCCATGTATGAAACGATTAAACATCGGATCAAAATACATTTGAAAAAAGCGACTGCCATATCTGCTCCACGCGTATCGCGGCATTCAATATCGATGGCTTGACGATCTATGGAATGTTTCAGCTACCCGTGACCTATGAATCTACGGTAAAGTATATGCACTTGTCAGACATGGTTTTGAAAACTTTGAGAGACAAATTAAAGACTGTCGAATTATTTATAATCGATGCTGTATCCATGATTTCGAATGTGACACTTATGTTATCAATCTACGATTATGTGAAATCTTTGATACGACAGATACAGATGATGGTTTCTTTGGCAGAAAACACATTCTTCTGTTTGAAGACTTGTTGCAGCTTCCCCCTGTTATTAGTTATATATCAAAAATTTTTTTACACCGGATGTAGTTTGCACCAGATGTAGTACGCTTTAGTTTACTGAAAAATATGGTATATATGTATATTGTCGAAACATGATTTTTTTCTAAAGTGAAATGTAATTTGTCAAAAAAATCTATTATTCATTATATCGATATATTACTATGAATAATAAAAATTTACTATCGAATAACTTTATGATATTTCAATGAGTATCATCAAGAAAAAAATCTCTATGTCAAAGATCGTATTAAAATCGAAGAGACGAAGAAAATATGCTTATGTTCTCACAAGAATGGGTGATGTAGGGACCCATTTTTTATTTTCAGTATATTCATAGAATATTATAAATTCATTCTCTTGCAATTGAAATATAATAAATATGTAATGTACGGTAAATATTTATTAAAATTATATAAATAATTACATACATACTATTAAATAAAATGTATATGTACATAATATATATTTATATACATATATTATTATATATTTACATATGTAATTATATATTTATATATGTATA
Organism: Mycetomoellerius zeteki; assembly: GCF_001594055.1. Classification (NCBI taxonomy): domain Eukaryota; kingdom Metazoa; phylum Arthropoda; class Insecta; order Hymenoptera; family Formicidae; genus Mycetomoellerius; species Mycetomoellerius zeteki. Next base: position 2,705 of record NW_017255955.1, read on the forward strand.
TACCATATATTTCAATTTTTTCTAATATTGCATAAATTGTAGCTTATAGAAAGTTACGTGATAAAAATCGAAAATATATACATTTGTGATACTTGCATTACTAGAAAGCTACTCCGTATATCTGTACTCTGAAAAGTAGGTGATATCCCAAAAAAATCATAAAAATGAAAAGTTCAGGCCATGTTCAAAAA
>NW_017255955.1:4529-7545 GCF_001594055.1 Mycetomoellerius zeteki
AGTATTTTGAACTACAAACTCACCAAACACAGTTGGAACAGCATCTTTTTTCAGTATGCGCTTGCCGTTTCCATTTTTCGATTCAGTCCACATTTCTGCATGAAAGTGTATCTGAAATAATATACAATATAATATACAATATACGTCGTTTTATAATTTACATTCAAAAATCATAAAAGCAACTTCTTACTAACCTCACATAACACTGAATTATTGGACGGAGACCAATCCTGTCGTCCCATGTTTTTAGTCCAAATTTCACGTCTTTTTGGATCTCGTGGGAAGCGGCACATTTTATATCCCTTTTTGGCGGAATTAACACAATAATCGGCTACACAGCCAGGCATTATGATAGCTATAATGCATCAACAACTAGGTTAAGTTATAATTACACAAGAAAATCACGTTTTCATCTCATTAAAAGAATATATAATTACAATGTAATTTTTGCCATTTACCTCTTCTTCTTCTTAATTTATTATAAATGGCACTCGCTAATCAAAATGCCAGCAAACGAACCTTTTACGTAAATAATTCGCTCGAAAGGGAGTCCAAACCATTCGAAACAGTGTAAATAGTGTACACATAAATGGTACACACAGATAGTACACATGGGCATGTAACTTCCGCTTTTGCCTCAATTTGGTGAATCAATCACCGATCGTTACCCTATTGACCGTACTCTTATTATAGGTACTCTAGTCTTAAGCTAGTGCATGAACTGATCAGAGAGCCATATTAGCATCTTAAGATATTGCTTGAGATTAAGACCGGACTATGGATTCCGGCCTATATGTCGATGAGGTAGGCTGCGGTCCATATGACGCTATAAACGCTTCAAAGCATTCTTTGATTAGTCAATTCGTAAAATTCTTTGTTTTGATTGGTCGTTCAAACGCTTCGAAACGTTTGTAGCGTCAAGTGGATCGCAGCCTAAGATACGAAATCGTGCAAAAACGCATTGATTGAACCTAGACACCCACTTTCTCGACGGTGAACCTAGATACCCATTTCTTCGACGGCGAACGCCTAAACATTTAGTTTCTCGACGGCGAACACCTAGACATCCACTTCTTCGACGGCGAATACGTAGACACCCATTTCTTCGATGGCCAACCATTTCCTCGACGGCGAACATGTAGACAACACCTAGACACTTAATTTCTTGATGGCGAATCGGACTTTGCGTCGCAATATCTCCGCTCGTAGGGTACGTAGAAAAACATATTGCACTAAATGCAATAAGAGCGACAAGTAAATCGACAAAGATTGTGATTTCTATAATTCTTGCTATATCTTCCATGTTTCGCTATGTAGGAAGAAACACGAAAGAATAAATTCTTACTCTTCGGTTAGGACTCGTACAAAAGACGTCATAAATTACATCTAAAAATAAAGTACATATCTCTATACTCACAAGGGAACACAACGAGTGGTCCCCCTCCGATTTAAATGAGCTTTTAGAATGTTATTTTATAGACAAAAATAAGAGACACGTATTTTTTTATACGTGCGGAGTCGCATGTTAAGGGGGTGAAATCCTCCCTTGAAAAAAAATCGGGTTTTTTCTTTCGAAGCGAATATCTTCGAAACTATAAGGGGTAGAAAAAAATTTCTACAATGAAAATTGAATGATTGCAAGAGTACTTTACAACTATATTAAAAAAATTTTTTTTAACTATTCATTTATTGTACACCCCCACCCTTCACCCTTATTTTCAGAAATTTTTTAATTTTTTGTATGACCAAAATTAAAGAGCATTTTATGTTGAAAATAACGGTGTGTATTAAAATCACCTTCCGCAAAACCATTTTTGAGATATGAACGAAAACGTCTCTTTATACGCGCTCCGTACCTACGTATTCGTCTCATATCGCATTGATTGCGCGAGATAGCGATAAAGGCATTTGCCTTTATATTTACAACACAGTTTACCACAGTGCAGTACCAATACAGTAGTGACTATTGAAATTAGTTTTGTAAGTAATATAATAATATATAGTAATAATAATAATAATAATAAACAAATCGTTAGAATGAATTAGTCAGTTTCGTACTTGTGATTTTGAATAAGTACTAGTTGCTAATGATACTAATAGGCTAATAAGTAAGTATTTATTTTTTATAACTGCATTATATGTATATTGATCGTACAGTAGCTAATTACAGTGTTCAATGTTAATATGAATAATGTATTGTGTTGTGGCCCCGAGTGCTACCACGATTTAGTCCTGCATTTCGGCGTAGCAACAGGCTTACGGAAATGTAAGACTATTATCAAAAAGCAATCTTTGCATTTCGGCATGACAACGGCACGTGGAAATGCAAGGCTGCGAATTTAACAGCGCGTGCGGATTAAAATCGCACACGCACCGAACAATTCCCGTGACTATATATGGTCACGGCAGGAATCGTAATAGGACCGCGATTCCTTTATATTCGGCTACCTAATCGCAGACCGGAGAGTTCGAGTTCAAGTTCGTTCCAATAAGAAAACCTAACGAGATGTTACGCGCGTCGCGAACGCCGGTGTCATCTTACGACACTGCGACACCGACCATCTTGACCATCATCGCGAGCGCGAACGCAATCACTAAAGTAAGCCACGAAATATTGACTTACGCGAATATATAATACAATATTTAATCGAATCTTGTAAAAGGGGTTAAGAAAAGGGGTTTTCTAATAAAAATAATGAAAAGCTGTGAAGTGAGTGTTCTCTCGTTACCCCTCGTGCACCCTCCTTAGCGCTTCTCGTGGGTCCCAACCCTTCAGATGGACCGAATCCCCAAAATTATATCTTGTTGCACCGAGAGGTACAACAATTGCAAAACATTGTGTCTTATTAATCTAGGCGGAAAATAGTATTTAACTGTTAGGATTTGATGAAACAGTATATTCATAATTTACTAACATTTTTGAAATATTTGTAGGAAGACGTCATTTATACATTGTACAAAATTGTTTTTTCCTTGTTCAATAAATTCCTTTGAAGAATAACCAATAAGAAGGTAT
>NW_017255955.1:7606-28581 GCF_001594055.1 Mycetomoellerius zeteki
TCTTTTAATAATTATATTGGAAATGGACATGTAAATATGTAATTTTTAATCTATAAGGAGATCTTTGTTAACTTGAATTGTTACACGATTGTAATATTTACATATAATTTTTAGAAAATAATGCAATTTAATCCACGAAATATAATAATACTGCTGTCTGCAGTATTTACTGCCGTGGACTTCCCCGAAACTTCTATAACAACACAAGAAGTTACGATGAAGAAAAAAAAGGAAAAGATATTAATTGAAATATACGAAGACTACTATGAAATCGAAGAAGAAGAATTGCTGAGTTTTTTTTAAACTTATATGGTATAATGTACCAGAAGCACAAGAAATAGAACTCGTAAATGTGTGAAGAAGAAAATTACGCATGCAATGTAAAAGAAATGGTTTGTGACATCGACGATATTTCAGCAGAATATAAAAGAGAAGCAGTTGAATATTGGAGAAGTGGTAAGTCAAAGCCAAGAACAATTGAATCTGTAAAATCAAGATTTCGGAAAGTAACGTCAGCAAGACAATTACGACGATGGGAAAAGCAAATGAATGTAGGTGGTAATAGACTTGAAAAGTTGGAATGAATTTCAGCAATCACGTTAGATAAATTCATTGAAGCGATGCGTAAAGGGACATTGATCCATGATATTGATATTACACGATGGGCTTTGCAAGCGCAACAACAAGTAAACTTATTAGGTTTTAAAGCATCACACGAATGGGTTAGAAGATTTAAGCTCGCGCATCAAATTGTATCTAGAAAAATTACGAAATTCATAACTAAAAAAGCTTTAATGTCAAAGGAGGCTTTACAAGCAGACAGCAATAGGTTTATTGAAAACGTCAAATATTATATTGATCGTTATGGAATTGAAAATTTGTATAATTCGGACCAAAGTGATTTTCAATTAGAATTACATGCTGGTCGTACATTGGCACAGAAAGGTGTAAAAAAAGTAGTCTGTAGCACAATCAATATCTGCAATTACTTACAGTTATACAATACAACCTGTTATTTCAGCCAATGGTAGATTATTATCTTCACTTCTTATAGTGTTAAAAGAACCTAGTGGGACATTAGGTCCTAGGGTACAAGAAACGATGTTTACTGCAAATAATATTTTTATTATGTCGTCAAAATCTGGTAAACTAACATCTAATCATTTTGAAACTTGGGTAAGGGAAGTATCATATTTTCTAAATGTTGGACCAAATTCAGTTTTATTGTTAGATTCATGGACTGGTCATTATCCGGATATAATTCAAAGAAATAGACTAGATTCTGCACAAGATATTGTTCTATTAACTATACCGGCTGGAACAACAGGAAAAATACAATCGTTGGATGTTTTTGGATTCCGTTTATGGAAGAATTTCATCAAACATTTTTCAGATGTAGTCATGCTTTTAGATCTTGATGTAAAGCTTCATTCTAGAAACGCTATTTTAAAATTACAGTCATTAACGCACAATCAATTTTCATCGCCAAGATTTATTAATTTGTTTAAATACGGTTATTGGTACAAAAGTGGATATTTGGAACATAGACCAGTAGAATTTGTTACACCAGTCGATTTTTGTTTTAAAAAACATTCGAAACCAACATGCGATATTTGTGGTGAAATAGCTATAATTACTTACGCATGGTGCAAAAAGTCTCTCTGTATAACGCATTTTTTTCATAATCATCATATTTGTAATCAGTTTGAACCATAAATATTGCAATGAGAGGGGGATTGTAAAAAACATTGTAAAAAGCATTTATATTGAGTTAATTTTGTATCTTTGTTATTTTATTATAAATCATATTTATAAAACATATTTTTTTAAAGAATACTGGTAAGGATTTTGGCAGTTTTCCTTACCCTTGCAACAAATGTTGGTATTCTTACGATTCTGCAAAATAAAATGTTTTTCTGACGTGCACAAATAATGGTTACAAATTTCCTCCTATCTACCTCAATCCTTGATAATTTTATTGGTCTGATTTTCGTAACATTTCAGTCGATTTCATCGATTAACAAATTCTGGTATTCGAAAAAATTCTATTGCACCTCGACTTCGACAATGACTTCCAGAATGTACTCGTAAATTATTATCAGCATTCAACGATAAATTGTTTTCTTCACTATTAGCTGGACGTCTCTGACACTGATTGTAAAATAGGATACGCAAGGTTACACGGGTTATTATAATGCTTTTATAAATTAATAAATAGAAAGGAAAGTGTATGCAAAACATATATTATTGATAAATGCAATACAAATTATTAATAATGAAATAAGTACCTTTTTTTTGTTAAAAATTTATAAGAAATGCCGTATTTACAGGTCATTTCAAATTTATATTCATAAGCTTCTTCATTGCATGTTACATTTATTTTAAATTTATATGAAGCACCGCACTCGCACGTTATTTCCATTAAAAAATCAATTGACAATATCAACTCACTATACACAATCAATGCTGCATATGTTACTGACTTATTGCACAGGAGCAAATCCATTTTCTGCATAACATCGCATTAATAAAACGCAAACATATCAGTATCAGTGGCCTCGCCCTGATAAAGTACAATATATCTCGTACTTATGTATCAATAACATACGCAGACAAAAATTATTATTTTTGTCTGCGTCAGCAAATCTATATATTTTGTACATCGCCCTATCAATATATACTTAATGTCAACATTAAATATTGGAATTAGCTGCTCTATGATGAAAATGAAATGAATAAAATTTTATTAAAGCATTAATTTCTTTATTAATGCTTTGTTTTTAATTGTCCAAAATATTTTGTATATTCTTTTATGAACGTACCTTCAAAAGTATTTGACTGATTTTAGCAGTTTGACAAAGTCATTCTTGCTGTTGGTATTATTATTATTATTATTACTATTATTATTATTTACAAAACTTATTTCAATAGTCACTACTGTATTGGTACTGCACTGTGGTAAACTGTGTTGTAAATATAAAGGCAAATGCCTTTATCGCTATCTCGCGCAATCAACGCGGTATGAGACGAATACGTAGGTACGGAGCGCGTATAAAGACGTTTCCGTTCATATCTCAAAAATGGTTTTGCGGAACGTGATTTTAATACACACCGTTATTTTCAACATAAAATGCTCTTTAATTTTGGTCATAGAAAAAATTAAAAAATTTTTGAAAATAAGGGTGAAGGGTGGGGATGTACAATAAATGAATAGTTAAAAAAAATTTTTTTAATATAGTTGTAAAGTACTCTTGCAATCATTCAATTTTCATTGTAGAAATTTTTTCTACCTCTTAGTTTCGAAGATATTCGCTTCGAAAGAAAAAACCCGATTTTTTTCAAGGGAGGATTTCACCCCCTTAACATGCGACTCCGCACGTATAAAAAAATACGTGTCTCTTATTTTTGTCTATAAAACAACATATTAAAAGCTCATTTAAATCGAAGGGGGACTACTCGTTGTGTTCCCTTGTAAGACCGTGTCTCTCCCTTCGAGACTCATTACCACTCCCCAGGTTTTCCCTTCGCATATCGCTACATATTCGTCCGGTAGTACGTGATCGGAATTGTGGATCAACCCCCGCCCTTTTCGTGCCATCCGTCGCGTGAGATCTTTGAGTAGCTCCCCGGGATCTTCTCGGGCGTGGTAGAGTTGGACCCACAAGAGGGAGGGTGAGTCTACCTTGATGATTCTTACGTGCAAGGACCCACAACTGAGATCTTTGGTGTTGATACCCCTGATATCCATTTTTCTACAAATTAATAACGTTTTTTTTATTACTATTATTTTTTTTTTAAACTTATGTCAGTCAGGTGGATTTATTATACGTTATTATGTCAGCATGGTGTAGCATGCGGTTTAAATGATTAAATCTGCATGTCGTAACATGCGAGGTAACATGTCATAGCATGTGGTTTAGTTCCTTAGTTCCAAAGAGCCGTTGTTTCTACGATGGGGAGGGGAGGTTCGCTCTGTCTTCATTTCGGTGAGAGTCAATGTATCTCTATTTTCGGGGTCATCGGAAGCGCTTGGCTTTCCGTTTTTGGGCTTATCTTTTCCTAAATGTAATAGGAGCTGGGTAAGCGAATCCCATATGACTCCTATTAGGTACACGGACCATCCGTATACTGTGTGTAGGGCATATCCATGTACGAATGTGTCGAGAAGTAACTTGATGAGTCTGCCAATTAGGTATATTCCTATAAATCCGGCACTAATATTGCCGAATATCGTAAATTTATTCCAAAATTTTGTCCATGCGGACATTGCGATTTTTTCTATTGATGCTTCATCCAGGAGATTCGAGAGTGATCCTCCATTGAGTACCATTGTTTGCCCCAATATGCCTCTCGCTACTTTGTTGAGAATTGCAGGCCGCTCTGCGGGGAACATTATGTGGTCCTTAAGTTCTTCTAAGTCGGATTGTGAATATATTCCACTGATCGCCAATGCGCCAAGGCTAACGTATTTCTACGATGGTTTAGTTGAAGGTTGCATGATGGTGGGCGGTACTGTTTCAACTGGTTTTGGCATAATCTTATACCATGAGTCTCCCAAAAGATACATGGTAGGTGCAAACGAATTACAGGTAATCTGTTTTCCATGCCGTATTAATATGTGAGTTTGAGGGGTCAAGAAATATGTATCGTTTCCCCGTAACACAGGGAGTTGTTCGTAACATTCATCAGTTCGTGCCAGTTTTACTTCGACCGGCACACATTTTACCATGTGTATCACCTTTCCGGCCAGTAGTGCCATGTATCCTGGTCCTTTCATGAAGTGATATGCGAAGATATCGAGTGACTTAGCAGCTATAGCTGCGTCCTGCATCGTTCGATATTCAATTTGGCATTGTTGTAGCAATATATTTCGGTACAATTGACAATTGAGTGCGGATGTGTCTTTCTACGTACACGAATTTCGAGTTTACATACGAAAACAAATCCAGTGCAATAAACCCAGAGCTTTTGAAAACTTCGCTACCGAGCGATGTTTCGAAAATTATTAATTTCGGATATTCGGTCCTGATAAGCGTGTGTCCACAGGTGTTATACGTTCCAGTGCTAGTTAAAGAAAAAATCATGCTTGGCGTGTTGATAGAATAAACCGTCTGTGATCGTTCGTTTGTTAAATCGAGTATTTTGTTGGCGTATCCATTGTATAATACGCCGTAGTCAGAAAGTTTGCAATTATCGACAGGCAAGGGATCCCAAAAGGTATCTCCTCCTTCTACATCCGTACAATGAGTAGAGCATAATTCGCAAGCTACTCCTGATCGGAGATGTACGCGGTTCGTATTTATTCGCACATCGGCGATGTAATCTTGCAAGGTTATTTTAAGGCTGCCTAACACGAGGACATTTCTCCAAACTCCATACGGGTCAGAATAAACGCTGCCGGAGCATCCACCGTCATTATCGTGGCTTGCTAGAACTATTGGTCGTGATGTAGTCTGATTAGATTGTAATCCAATTATACGAGTTCCAGCCATTTCAAAAGTTCCATAGGTGTACATGCGTCTACATGCATCTCGTGTTACATCGGCTATGTATGAATATTGTCCATTGTATACATCCAAGGTATGCGAAAACATTCCGCATTTCTTTACTGTTCGGTCTATCTCGACTTTACATTGTATTACTTTTACGGAATTAAAATCGTTGAGTTGAAGTAATTGTACATAGACCTTGGTGGAATTTACTTGTTGCTGGGGTATGTCGCATTCTTCGACGTTCACCAGTGACAAGGTGGTTAAGTTAGCGGCTGCTGAGCCACAATCATAGCCTATTATCCCATAAGTTCTATTTTTCTTTATACTTATTTTAATATTATTTCTGTTTAATATTTCTAGGACTTCATGCGGGCCTGTGTATTGATCTCCGAATTTACCGGGTTTCGGCCCTTTCAGTAAAAATACTTGATCTCCAGGCTTAAAGGTCTGCGGATTAATTTTCTTATCGTAATCCCGACTAGAAATTTATTCAGTGGTCCTAGCTAGGTTGACCTTATTAATCATCAGGTCCTGTTAAGGTAAGGTTTATCGGGACCTGATCAATCATGTAACGCAGTACATTAGGCAGGACCTTATCCGGATAGCCTTATCAGGTTTATATCGGGTTCATTATTAAATCCTTATTAACGCGCCACAGCATAGTAGTCAGGTCCTCATCCGGATAGCCTCATAAGGTTTACATCAGGTTTGTTATAAAAATCCTTATTTGGATGGATTTCAATAGAATTAACAGAATATTAAAGTGAACCTGCTTAAATCGTACCTTTAAACTTAAAATTGTATTTATTAAAATTGTATTCTCTCAATACGCGATTTAAGCAAGTTTAATTAGAATAAAATTTAAACAATATTAATTAATAAACAAAAATTTTTTTATTAAGTTAACATATAACTAAAATATGTTTTAAAACATTTCAAGTTTTATCAAAAAACTATAAATTTTATCGAAAATTATATTACAACACAAAGGTAAGTAAACAATATAAAAATTATATAATTCCAAACGCAATTTTTTTTAATTTTTGATTGATTTTTTGGTACCTAATAATCTCAATCATTTCAGAAAATTATTTTTTCTGATTTTATTAACATGTAAGTTAAGACACAAAAAGAAATAATAATACTAAACAACGTTTAATTGAACAATAAATAATTATTCCATTATAAAACAAAAAGTAAAATGACAAAAACGTCTTGCAAATACTATATAATATTTATATAATTATTTATTATCTAGTTAAAAATTGTTTTTTATAGTTCAAATGTTACTGTTATTGAACTATATTTTAAAATTTTAAACTTAAATTTCGAATAATAAACCCGAAACAAATTTTTGTACTCATCCAATATTTAATTATTATATTAATCCAAATAACGTTTTTTATTTTCCTTAAACTCTAGAGAAGTATTTTGAGTAATATATTAAATAAAGTTAATATTATGCATCTTTTTTTGCCTTGCGGGCGTTGCCTTTTCCATTCCAATCTTTTGCGTTATTTAACACTGACTGTACAGATTCTTGGAATGAACGAAATGATAAATGAGTTCCATCTCTCTCCGTAAATTTTTTCGTTAAAACTTCTGAAAAATATTTAAATATTAAATCAGTATATTTCATCACTTTATGAAATTATAATTCAAATATTATGTGCTTTATAAATACCTTGCATACAAAGATATAATTCAGTACCACGAAACACGTATTTTCCTGGTTTTGCTTTTACAGTTGTAAATTTGATCGCTAGATCTTGTGAGAAATAAATTCGAAGAATTTCTCCAACATTCCTCGTTACAGTAGTTTTTCGATTTATCAAATTATGTAATCTACGTATCTAAAAAAGATAGTTTTTGTGTATATTAGAGACAGTACAGTAGTATCAGGACAGCAATATCACATACTAAATTGATAAGTCATTTAATAATATCGAATGCAACAGACTTTTGTAACAATTCAAATAAATAAAAGAACGAATCTCTGTAAAATCTCATGATCTAATGAAGATCCAAAACGAAAGTCGAAACGTGTAATCGTAGCTATGTTACGTTTGTATTAAACTCATTACATTATTTATTAATTTTTGCACAATAATTTCTGCGTCGTACTCCTGTATGTCTGTTTTAAACTTTTTTTATTTTAATAATATTGTTGCTAATAAGAATTTTATAAGAATATTAATAATTTGATGTTAACAAGAGAGAATCTTAAAAACTAACAATAATTTATTGCAAAACATATTGTCTCATCCGAGATTTAAACCGTCATTCATATGTGATATTATTTCTATTCATTATTGCGTTTCAAGACTGAAAAGATTTCGGTACGAGCTTTGCAGAATTGGATATACATATGAATTTCCCGAAATGTTTAAACACTAAGATCCGTTTTTACTGATTATAGAATTTCTCTTAATTAATTAGATTCATTCTTATCTTGTATATTTCAAATTCAATTGTAATTGTTTGAACAAGTAGTTGAAGTATGCTCAATATTTTTTAACATTTAAGAATAATTTATTCGTGAGTGTTAAAAAATATTGAGCATCTTTTTACTACTTGTACAAACAATTACAATTGAATTTGAAATTTACAAGATAAGAATGAATCTAATTAATTAAGAGAAATCCTATAATCGGTCAAAGCGGATCTTAGTGTTTTCCGATGGGAATTCATATAAATATTCAACTGTAATTGTATGTAAAGAAAATGAACATGTACAGAAAATATGCACTTACAATTTTTTGTCGGAAACTGGCTTCACTCAGTTTTGTATTTAATGTTTCAAATTCCTTATAGTTCGTCAGTGGCAACGATATTTCATCATTATTGCTATCGCTGTAGATATCGTCAATATTTCGTTCTTTTAGCATTATTTCTAACGATTGCTGGTTTTCTTTCATCATAAGTGACATATTTACTATTTGTCCTTGGATGTTGGATATTTGTTTACTGAGACTTCTGTAGTATTTTTCTACCATATCGCATAAACGATCTATAAAAAGTTCTCTCTTTAAAAGTGTTGCATATAATTTGAAACAAAATAATCTGTATATTCGTAGATCGCGCGAAATACCTTCTTCTGTATTATTATTAGTCTCGAATAGAAGTACATTTTCATTTTTTTTATTAACCTCAGTTCCATAAGTATTCTGTGACTTCGTGATATGTTTTTCATTATAATCTGTTATTTGTTTAGAATTATCATTTATTTCAAAATTCTCATTATCTGATAAAATCGTAGAGATATTCCTAGCATTTCCTAGCTTGGATGTTGTATTTTCATTATCAGAAAACTTTGAACTGAAACTACAATCGGAAAGATCATTCGATGATGATGTAACTTCATCTTTTTGTAATTTTGATAGATTCTGTTTCTCTTTTTTCTGTTTCTTTAAATTATTATCTGATGAGTTTACAATATTGTTGCACTTAGTACTTCTTTTTTTCATTTCAGATACTTTACACTGTTCGATATTTGAATATTTTTTATTCTTTTTTGTCTCACAATTCTTATATGATAAAGATGGCAATAATGTAGTATCTAAAATATGTAAAATAAATATAAGTAACAAGGCTCAATAAAAATAAATAATGATTCAGAAGAAGGGGTACGAGCCTAATAAATTCGTTTAGTTGAACAACGATGAATATAAATATTAAATTCGTTTAATTTAACAAAACATAAAACAAACGTGTAATGTAAAATAAATAAAAATAAAATAATTATATGTGATAATAATTTCGGTAACTATTACTTATGTTTAGTCCGCTCTACCAACATACGAAAACAGTACATGAAATATTTTGCGGTAGTGATGGGACACTCTGTGTGTGTGTTTGTGTGTGTGTGTGTGTGCGCGCGTGCATGCGTGCCACACACACACACACAAAGAAAAAATATGTATAGTAACTACTTAGAAATTGTTACTTACGAATGTTTTTTATAATATCAGAATTAATGTCGAAATTAGTTTCGTCAAGTTGTTGAGAGACAGATTCCTGTGAAATTGACTTAAACTGAAAATATTTTTTATCTTGATTAGCTTTTTGTTTTGCTCTGTCCTCATTATCTGTAGAATATACATAAGGTTTTTTTTCTAAAATAATTGCTTTCTTCTCAGCATCTTCATAAGTATCTATAAAAATTATCAGAAAAGAATTTCAAAGTTAAATGCTTAGTTAATTTTTTCAATAGATAAAAATAATGTTTAACAACACAAAAAATGTTATTTACATGCTCTTCCTTTTAATTCTATAGGATAACTGGGCCATTGATCTTCCGGAAGTAAACCGTTTTTCACCATGTGTACTAATTTGTCAATTTTCTCATTATTATAAGGTCCTGGCATAAATTTGCAGAGCAATGTACTTGAAAGTTTATCGCTATAAATCCATGATGAGGGGACTATTTCAATTTCTTTCGTTTTTTTCTTATTTACAAACACAACTAGCCGATACTTGTATTCCATTTTAACTGGATATCATATAACACACAGTACTATGCAAGAATAAAAAAATTATCCATTTACAATAATTTCCTATTAAGATTGAAATGTTAAGTGTACTTACATATATCCTTTTTACAAAATTTAGAAATCACTAAAAAAGAGGTTATAACGCTCGCGCAGTTGCCTCGATAAAAGACACGTTTGATCACGTTCTGTACTTAGTGGCAACGCCGCCGCGGCGCGACGTAACGCCTGCGAGCATCGTTTGTTTTTGTCTCTGTTTATGAGAAAGTCAAAATAATCCCAGGAACGTAGCTTATCGTGCTAGCAGTCACGAAGAAAATAAAATCAAACAGTTCATAATATTTACAATTTTTTTTCTATAAAATCTTAATTGTACATATTCTCACTAAAAAATATTTTCTGTTGTGCATGTTAAATAAATATTAATCACTTTTATGCAATACAAATTTTTTAATTTTCCTTAAAACAATTACGTGTTACATATGAAGCAAGGGTAACACATACATTTTTTCTTTTCTTTCGTTACTTATATTAATCAACAGCATCTTTAATTGTACATCGAACAATTTATATGTTGAAATACTCGAATGTTTTATTGAGACTCGCCACATTTTCATTATTTTAGCATTACACGGGTACAAATATAGAGGTTCAATTTTTTGTAAAATAATTCCCATTATTTCTATTGATTGTTCGTCTTCATTATGTGGAATAGAAATATTTGTAATTTGAAAAATTTTATTGTTGTTCAATAATACAGTATTATTTGGGACTTTATCTGTTAAAAGAGTGTTTTTGAATTGTATTCTTTTTATTGGAAATTTACCAGAATTTATATCCATACATAATTTTCTCAATATTTTTACTGACGATAGTGCTGAATTTTTTTCATCTACAAGTGAAAGTACTTCATTTAGTCGACGACATAATTGCGATAAAGGTTTATTGCCGTGTCGAATCAGTTTTTTTAATTTTCCTAATGCACTTTCAAAAGGATATGCTGTGATATTTGAAATAGGACAATTCATGTATTGTACATCGTCCGCAATGTGAATAAGACCATGCATATTACTTATTAGACATTCTTTCCCATATAATTTAGGAGCAATTGTAACAAATTGAGTCAGTACATATTTTGCATGCTCAGATTTTTGTAATGCCAGATCTTTTGATGACAGTAACCTGCAGCCAACATGAAGAAGTAAGAAATGTCTATAAATGTCTTTTGGTAATATTTTTTTAAAAATAATTGGTCCAGCATATAGCAGTATAAACTGAAATTCTGTTGCTTTAAATTTATTAATATCCGAAAGGGATCGTGTTGTTCTTTGAAATTCAGATGGTATTTGTTTCTGAATTTGGATTAATAAATTGGAAAGTTGTGTCTTTGCATTATTACTTAATCGGACATTTTTTAAATTACTATTCAGCCAATAAGCAAATAACTTCTTCATTACGCCCAAATAAACTAAATGCATAGAATCTAATGGAAATTGATTTATTAAATCAATTGGTGGTTCAATATTAAGTAGAGGAGATACACTAATGTGATGCTCCGTATTGCTTTGAATTCGAAAAGACATATCAGTTCTTAACTCTACATCATCTGTTACTGGATAAATAATGCGATTATTTTCCCTTATTCCTTTCACGGTACATCTCTCGCAGGCCCAGTAACCACCGTGGCCAATTATGCATTTTAAAAAGGCACGTGCAGGTCTGTCACAAATGAATGCCTTTATCGATACATAAAACTGCCGATTATTAACGGTTATACCAGACCGCTGTATATGATTAATTTCATTAATGAATTTTTTCAAATAATTAAATACATTCCTAGGTTTGTTATTACCGCAATAAATTGCTATTGGAAAAGGTTTATATAGGTCAGGATTGTGAAAAATTTTGCACAAAATAGGCCATAATTGTTTTGAACTTGACTTAAAAAGAGGTAATCCATCTACATTAATGAGCAACTCTATTTTATTGCCATCGTGTAAATTCAGATTAATACATCTTAGAAGATTATGATAAATACTAAAATAAACAAATTCATGATCGTTAATTTCATCAATATTTTCAATAGTATACTCTATGCTGGTTGTACTTAAAAATGTTTTTGCACTTTTAGGCAAACTAGGATGATCTCTTCTCAAAATATTTAATAATAACTCAAGTCGAGCATGAGGTATCGGTGGATCAAGTAAAGCCCATTGACGAATTTCTTCAATAGTATCGAATTCTTCATCATTATTTTTATTATCAACCTTCTTATCGTTATCCAGTTTATCATTTTCTGCTAAAAGTTTTTCATTTATTGCTTCAGATAATGATGCATTACTTTTTGATAATTCATCACTAATTGATTCATTCAAGATTGATTCATTCTCAGATTCTTCTAAATGTATTCTTGCTTCTTCTAAAACATTTTTATCAGATTTATGTGATCGACTAAATTCTTCACTATTGTCCGTATGATCAGACTCTACTGTTACATGTCTATCTGCAGCAAATTGTTCGTATGACATACTAGTACTTGGTGGATTAGATGCTATTTCTATTTGTTCGTATGAAGTACTAGTACTTTGTAAATTAGATGCTATTTCTATTCGTTGATTTTCTCGAAATTTTTTTACCCGTAAGCGCGTAAGTTCACGAGTTCTTTTTAATTTATTTCTTTCATCAGACATATTTACCAGTATTTCGATAAAATTGTGTAATGACTATATTACAAGAGCATATGTAATTGTCACAGTATGTACATTAACCCTAAAATATATATAAAATCAACTATGTATTATATAAACTTAAAAAATATAAATATTATAAAAATAATATATTATTACTATTAAACAGGTGTGAATGTCGTTCAACCAACATACATAGTCAAATGGAAAAAAAGACGATGTGTGTTACAGTGATGACATAAGAAAGTACTAACTTATATCAAAAATTAAAATTAAAATTAAGCTTACCTTAGGATTGTAAAGGATAAAGAAACCAAATAATTTACAACAGTTCAATATAAGATTGAATAATAAATTAATTAAGTAGGGTAAAAAACGGTCCAATTAAAACGTATAAAATTGTAAATTGACAGATACAAGAGAGAATGGTCTAAACAATGTGATGTCGAAACTTGATTCTTTCACCGATATAATCGTTAGATTCAAAATGAAATCAATATTGATAAAAGAAAGACACAAGCAATATTTATACATATATATTGTTAAGAAACACGCTTGATTTAGATACTTCGTATTTGTTTGTAAAAGCGGTATATGATGCTTGTTTTCTTTCTAGATTGCTAATTGGATTAAAATCTTACCACCGTATTGGCTGCGCGATGCTGGTACTGTCGGCAGCGCAGCCAATATATGGTGGCAAGATTTTAATCCAGCTAGCAATCCAACAAGAAAACAAGCATCGTCTGCCGCTGGCTGAAATTAAATCTAGGCCTTTGTCTGTTTTCTGTGGCTAAACTAGTGTACACTTTTAGAACTTAAAATGGGAGATAGACACATGTTTGATATTTGGCGAAAGCGAGAAAGAGAGTTCTAATGCAGTCTAGCGCAAGAACAAAAAAACAAACCTTAAGTCCGCTTGTATTTAATATGCAATGTTTCATATTCTGAACGCGGAAAGAAATTTTAATAAATTATTTCTGATCATATCTCTGAAATTTACAGTTTTATACTGTATGTGTTTTAATTGAATTGTCTTTTAACTCTACTTGATTAATTTTATTATTCAATTTTATATTCAACTATCGTAAATTATTTACTTACTACCTTGTTTTCCATAATCCTGAGGCAAGCTAAATTTTAATTTTAATTTTTAACACAATTCGATTTTAATGTGTTTTTATTGCGTCATTACTTTACACATACACACACACACACACACACATAGTCTCCTTTCATTTAGTTATGTAAATTATTGGGCTATAATTTTACAAATTATATGTCATATAAAATAATATAATATATATGTAATAAAATAAACTACATATATATGGTCCGAATTTGAATCAGATGGAGGTAACCTTACTTACAAGAAATAAATCTTTAAAAAAAGATATCAGTATAAAAATTAAGATCTTTAATAAGTACTAATAAATGTAAACCAAAAAAATGTGTATACTTTTTTATATGATAATAATTTATACGCTGTTTCGTACTTTGTCCTATAATGTATCCCTTATATAATAAATATATTGTTTTAATTGTAAAAAGAACAACCTTACTCAAACCTGACGAGTATCTTCTTAGGTGTACCTTATTCAGGATTATCTTAGGTCAACCAAACTAGGTCCTTATAACATATAAAGCAATTATAACCTTACAAAGGCCAACCATATCCAAACCTGATGAGAACCCCCTTAGGTGTACCTTATTCAGAATTATCTTAGGTCAACCAAACCAGGTCCTTATAACATATAAGGTAATTATAACCTTACAAAGGTCAACCATACTCAAACCTGACGAGAACCTTCTCAGGTGTACCTTACCTTAGGTCAACCAAACCAGGTCCTTGTAAAATATAAGGTAAACCTGACAGTACCCGAACGTAGATTCTAATTCTTCGATTTTTCTTTAGCCTCTATGACATTTTCACGAGCGTTTGTTTGTATGGAATGGAGTTGTGTGGCAAGATTTATTAGATAATCATTGTAATTAGATAATTTGTCATTTTGTGCTAACGGTTCGTTCGAAGATATTCAGGCTATTTTTCCGAATATCAATTCGTAAGGAGTGTGTTTTGTTGCCTCATGTACGTTAGTGTTATAATTGAACATAGCGAGGCTTATCCATCTATCCCATTGTTTTTGAGAATTTGCATATTGTTTCAAATATTCGCCCAAAGCGTGATGCGATCTTTCTAATGATCCATTCGATTGGGGGTGAAAAGCGGTTGTGCGGAATTTACGTATTCTGAAAATCTTTGCAACCTTTTTCATTAAGTCATTGATAAAATTTCTTCCTTGGTCGGTTAATATAGTCTTTGGCGCTCCTAATACACAAATGTGTATGACTCTATCTACAAAAGCTTCCGCTATTGTTTCGGAAGTCTGATCTGGCAGTGATATTCCCATGCAAAATTTCGTTAATTAATCTTGCAAAGTTAAAATATATTCGTTACCTCTTTCTGTTTTTAGCAGAGGTCCTACAATATCCATTGCTACCTTGTCGAAGGAAGTTCCTGGTGTATCGGTGATTGTCATTGGTTGTTTTGTTTTGACTCTTACTAATTTTTTCAGTTGGCATTGCAGACATTGTTGAATATATTGTTGGATATCGGATTTTAGATTTTCCCAGTAGTAATTGTGTTTTATTCTATGATACGTTTTTGTAACGCCTCGATGTCCTCCAGTGGGCGAACAATGCATTTCGCCGATTATAATGGAGCGAAGATCTTTAGGAGGGTATTTAATTAATCCGTTGCATATTATTAATTTAGTAGTTGAGTCAGTAAAAGACAGTTGTAACAAGGATTTGATATCGTTCCAAGGTACATTATTGACAAAATCCGTTTTTGCAATGCTGATAGTTTCTAATTTTTCAACTATAATTCGTAAATCTTTTACCACTGTAGAAATTTGAGAGAGTGTCAACGTCGGGCCTTCACGTTGCCCTTCACTAACAGGCAAGGCTACATGATAGTACCTTTTATATTTTATGGCTTTGGCTTCGCCTACAGTTAGATCTTTTAAACAAGGGATCTCATTTCTTTCGAAAAGTTTCTGAGAGCCTGTATCTAATGGTTTTCCATCGGTGTCAACAAAATAAGCAATATTATCTCTGTGTAGAAATAATAAATCACGACTATTGATTATATTGCCTTTGGTTACCCTTATTGTTGGGCCTTGATTTTTATTGTTTTTATCCGTTTCTTCGTCTTCGTCATCGGTGCTTACATCTTCTTCGATATCTCCTTCTTTGTCTGGTGGATCATTTCTATTTTCCACTTCTTCGATTTCGTCTGCATTTTCATATGATAACATTTCTTTATGAATATTTTTATTTGTCGTTTGACTTCTAATTTGTATTTTGTTGTAATTAGGTGGCTCATGGATTAATGCTTCTTCGGTGATTTCTAATCTCGGTAGCTCACACAGTTCTTCATGTGTGAACGGTATTGAGTCTGTATTTTTGTCAGATGGATTGTCGCTAAGCATTAGGTCTTCGTCTTCCTCGTCGGAAAGATATAATTCGAAATTTTCGTCCTCTTCTTCTTCGTCGCTTTCTTCTAGCATTCTAGAAACCATTTCTACATCTCTGGGATTGTCAAGATTCAGGGATCTATTAGGATTAATTATCTTTCAATTTATTTCCTCGAGGTTTACAGGGTTTCTGGATAGAGCGTCAGCGTTTACGTTGGTTTTACTGCTTTATATACAACATCGTAGTCATATTCGGCGAGTTTTAATCTTTAGCGGAGTATTCTCATATTTGCATCTTGTGCATTCTTAAACCAGAGTAATGGCTTATGATCTGTGACCAACGTGAATTTTCGTCCGTACAGATATGGTCGGAAATGTTTGACACAATATATTATTGCTAACGCTTCTTTTTCATACGTATTATATTTTACTTCGTTGTCGGTTAATGTTCGCGAAGCGTATGCTATCGGTAGGTCTTTACTTATTTCTCTCTGTGATAAAATGCCTCCCACTGCTATTCCAGAAGCGTCTGTCGTTAAAATAAAAGGTTTCAAAAAATCGGGATATTGTAAGACGGGTTTTTCGCACAATTTTTGTTTCAATGCCTCGAATGACTCGTCTTGAGCAGGTGTCCATTCGAATGGCGTGTCGTTCTTTAATAAATTTGTCAGTGATTTTGCCAAATTTGAAAAGCTTGGTATAAATCTGCGATAGTATCCCGCTAATTCCAAAAATTGTTTAATGTTTTTGGTAGTCTTCGGTCTTGGAAAATGCTTTACAGCTTCTAGTCTTTTAGGATCCGGTTTAACGCCATTCTTGCCAATTACATGGCCTAGGTAGGTTACTTCTGTTTTCAAAAATTCACATTTATCTGGCTGCAATTTTAGATTGGCTTTACGAAGCCGGTCTATTAATAAATTAAATTTTCTTTCATGTTCTTCTAAAGATGTGGCGTAAATGACAATGTTGTCCATATAAACAAATAATTCTTGACCTTGTAATCCTGATAGCACTAAATCCATTAATCTTTGGAAGGTAGCAGGAGCATTTTTTAATCCGAAGGGCATGCGTTCAAATTCGTAATGCCGGAGTTGTAAAAGCGGTTTTATGGCCATCTGCAGGATCCATTTTTATCTGATGGAATCCGGAAGCCAAATCACATACGGAAAAGTATTTTGCTCCGCCTAATTGATCTAGAATGTCGACAATATTGGGTAATGGATATGCGTCTCCGACAGTTTTCTCATTCAGAGCGCGGAAATCTAACACTATTCTCCATCTCTTATTTCCTTTCGAGTCCTCTTTTTTCGGGACTATCCATATGGGCGTATTGTAAGGCGATTGAGAAGGTTTTACTATGCCTCCTTCGAGCAGTTCTTTGACTTGCTTGTTTATTTCTTCTTTATGGGGTTGTGGAAATCTATATTGTCGTGTGTTTATAGGTCGATCGTCTGTTGTAGGTATTTGGTGTTGTAATACGTTAGTTGCAGTTAATTTTTCTCCAGGAATGTGAAATCTGTCCTGGTTATTAGATATAAGATTTATTATATTTTTCTCTTCTTGTTCATTTAAGTGTTCCAAACGTAATAATTCCACAATTTCTGTATGCCTATTTTTATTAGGTTCTTCTGTTAGCGTAAAACATTTGAGAGGTATATTACCTTTTTCTACTCTCTCTTTCTGTTTAGATTTACGTTTACGCATGAACTTCTCTATTACTTCATGGGATCAAACTTGCATGGATGCAGGTATTTTAGAAGACGATTCATTTTTCTTTTCACAACTGTAGAAGGATTTGACATTTGAATCATATAATTGTATTATACTAATTTAATGAGTTCTTCATTAATATTATGAGAGGTTTGATTATCATTATCCCTGGATGTTCCATCTTTGGAAAATTCGATTTCTTCTGGGGATATTAAAAAGTTTCTTCCTTCGGATTCCTTTAAATAGACATGGGTCGCATTGCGCAGCGAGGTTTGGTTACTTCCCTCCTCGCAATCGACAGGAGTAGAATTTACCAGGGGGGTACGGAAACTTTCCCCTGGAATTCTAGGATTACGCAAATTTTCAGGAGGGGTTTGGTAACTTCCCCCTCCGGGGATTTTGGAATCTAAGGCCTCGGTGAAGGTCTGGAAATCTTCCTCTGGATCGAATTCTTTATTCGTTTTTTTATTTCCTCTCGTAATTTCTTGGATTTTCCTTTTAATTTTTTCCTCGCCCTTATTTTGGGTGGTGTTATTAATATTCTTCTTTGCTTTATTTAATATTTTATTTTCTTTAATTTCAATTTTCTTAGCTTTATTTAACATTTCATCTTCTTCAATTTCAATATTCTCAGTTTTATTAAACATTTTATTTTCTTCATTTTCAATTTTCTCAGTTTTATTTAGCATTTCATTTTCTTCAATTTCAATTTTCTCATTATTATTATTATTCGAATATTTATCTTGGTCATTTTTAAAATCTGCTTCACAATAGGATACTTCATTATACTCTTGGTTGCTCGGGTACGTAAAATCGACCTGCGTACCCGCAAATTCTGTTCGATCATTTTGCGTTTTAATATTATTTAATTCATTGTTATCGAATAATTCATCTAGAGGTTTAAGACGCAAAGTTGGCACTTGAACTTCTACTTCCTCGTCTAATATGCTTATGATGTTTAGATACGCCTTTCCGGAGACATTCTCTACTATGGTGTCTCCTAAATAAATTCCGCGTGCTATTTTTATTCTCGGAATATATCCAACTTTTACTTCAGGATTTTCTACTCTGACATAAAATAAAGATTCTGAGCACGGTGTTGCTATAATGGTTTCTGGTGACAAAAAGGATATGTTTATATCCGATCTAGATATCCTTTTGCATAATCAATCTTTTGTTAGAAGAACTCTGTTCGAAGAAATCGTTGCCTAATATGCCGGACTGTGAAATAGGAAATTCGTTAGATACGATATGAAAATTTACTTCTTCTCCGAAGACCGATAAAGTTATTTTTCTGAGGGTGTAGACGGGATATTCATTTATGCCGTTTAGCTTTAAAATGCTGTTATAGTCAATAATGATGCCCTTAGGTATAAAAGTCTCTTTAATTATATTCGGTCCGGAGCCAGTATCTAACATGAAAGTTGTGATTGGAGTTGACCCTCCAGAAAAGATTTGTCTCGACAGTAGGCACGCGACCGTGTTTACTGAGAGTTACAGTTACGGGTCGTATTTCTGTTGCATGGTTATTTATTGCCCTTTCTGAGATGTCGACGGGTGTGAGATCCGTTCGGACCCCTGTTGCACACCCGTCTTCGAGGGGCCATCGGAGTTTCCCTGTTGGGTGGTCTTTCTCCGGTTATTTATACTTGCAATGCGCAACTGGCATGCTTCGAGGAGGTGACCCGTTTCTTTACAATAACGGCAGAAAATACTATCTTTCGAGTTATCTTGTGAATTTATTTTAGAGCGGCAATCTCTCGCGATATGCCCTGGATTATTGCAAATATGACAAATGATTTTCGATTTATTGTCAAAATTGCGTTCAGAGTTCTGCCTTTGCCAACAATTGGCGGCAAGGTGACCAGATTTATCACACCATTGGCAGACAGTAGAATTTTTATTTAATGAGAAATTAACATTATTATTATTGCGGCATGTTTTGGCGTTATGCCCCGGTTTTGAGCATAACTGGCAGGAAATTATATTGGATTGCAGTACGTTCACGAGTCGTGAGGGACAGGGATCGCGCAACCGACATTTATCGGCGCTGTGTCCGCGTTTCTTACAAATTTGACAAATTAAAATCTCGATTCCTGAAGCGTATTTTAATTTTCGACACTCGGAGGCGATATGCCCTTGTTTGTGGCATATCTGACAACTTGCTGTCGAATCGCTCGCGAGATCTTTTAAAAGGTTCGGGCCCGCTCGTATAGTCGGTCCTTGTCGTAAGTCAGTCATCTGTTTTAGTTCTCTTTCTATTCTTAGCGCGTCAGCTACCGTTTCCTGTACGCCTAAGTTTTTCGCTATTCTCTGTTCGATCTCCGGTTTCAGTCCCCGAATGAAACATTTGCACATGTCCTTTTCTAAGGACGGTTTAATATTTTGATCAGAAAGACCGATTTCCGAATTTCTGTGCGCTTCTAATATTTGTTTTCCTAATATTTTAACCCGATTTGCGTAGGTAACTACTTCTTCGCTTTTTTGATAAACGCGATCTAATTCTCCTTGTAATTGATAAACATTTTTCGAAGGACCATAAATTTGTTTTAAGGGGGGGATTTGGTTTAGCAACTTCAAAAAATCGATTTTGGTTTTATTTTTTTAATCGAAAGTACAGCTCCTCAAGAATGTTGTACTAAAATTTCAGCTCATTTGGAGTTAAACTGAACGAGATATGGAGCCAAACGCCCCGCCCCTTCGAAAGCGGCCGAGCGCGTGAAGCAGGTAGTCGAGCAAATTGGAGCGTCGGCTTGTTTACCAACGGTTTTCGGTGTCGGTTGAGTCAATTGTGTTTTCGACATTCTTTCGTACGGCCGTATTTCGGGATTCCGTAGTTGTTCTGTCAATTTTGAAGTTACATTTTGAAGAAATATTTCGTAGATTTTTTTTTAAATTTTGGAGTTACATTTTGAGCAAAAAAATGAATAAAAAGGTTTCGAGAGAGGATCGAAAGGCGATTAATGCAAGGCTAAGCAGACCAAGGAAACGACCAAATCCTAAGAGAAAAACGGACGATGTAACGACTGCGAGTGCATCTGCAAAAAAACTTAAAACGCGGAACGAGATCAACGTACCTGAGAATGCCGAAAAACATTATCGAATTATTGATTTTTTACT
>NW_017255956.1:0-1272 GCF_001594055.1 Mycetomoellerius zeteki
AAAAGTCTAAACGCTTCTTCACCGCTAAAGCGTTAATAAAGCTGTAACGATACACCCGCAAAGGCATCGTTCCCGACCGGTCTTCCGTCGGATGCCGCTGCACCCCGCTATCAGGGGCAACAGCGAGGAGGGCGCGGTGCGCCCACATTATTTTTAAAGAAACCAAAAATAAATTCGCAGGTACCACCGGCGATCCGTGACCCGCGAAACATCGCGAGGCAACATACGGAAAACCGCCGTTCCGCCGAAGACCGGCGAACAGGCACGAACCGAGCCGAACCGCGTCAACCCCCGCTCGTATTGTTCACTAGCGGAAAGCGCCGAATTACTCCGGAACAATACGAGCGGTAGCGACAGTTAGTATAAAAGACGTGGCGATTAACAGACTCGTCTCCTTTTTGCTTCTCCAAACCTTACTCCGAAACCGATCCTCGAAAATCACTTGGCATTTCAAGACACAAGAGCGGTCGGGAGACAGTTCCCGGTCACCGTCAAGCGTTCTCGACAGCGCCGCGAAAGCCGCCCCACCAGAGTATCGTAAACCAGAGTGGTTGAGGAATTTGTTCTCACTCACTGCCGAGTGTTCTCGGTAATGATATGCTACCCGCTCCACCACTCGATTCCACACCGGACACCAAAGAATCTAATAAGACAATAAATAAATATGACCTAAGAAGAATTGGAGACAGGGAAGTAACAAAAGTCATAATAAATAAAAATATGTATAAGGTCTAAATAAACGGACACATGCTGTGTAAGAGCTCCGTGTCCGTTTATTTACTATAACCACGTTACAGTATCAAACACATTATTGATGGAAAAAGGAATACGCCGAAAGATTGTACTATTATGTAGAGAGAAGTAAGAGGATTTTTATACAATTATTATATTTTGCAATTAACATACGATTTGAGTTGTATAAATAAATAGATCTGTTACATCTCGTGATAAAACAGATTCAAACTTTAGAAGTATCAATATTTATGTATGTTCCGTTAAAGAATCACGTGTACACGTCTCTGTTGAGCTTTTCGAAATAGTTTCTGCAAACGCTCTTTAGTCACTAATGTACCGAGCGATTGTAAAGGCAGAGACAATTTGATCCTCGTTCGCCGCTAGATAAGCAATTCAAATGACATGGATAGATACAAGAATGTAACTCTAAGAAACGAAAAAAATTGTTAAGAAGATTCATTTAATTTAATAAATATATCCGAAAGTTTGAACGAATATACAGAAGGACTTAATATACTTAGACTTAGACGGCGAATG
>NW_017255956.1:1459-3073 GCF_001594055.1 Mycetomoellerius zeteki
GAGGAGGGACTGAAGAGGGGTCCTGCCCAGAAGGGGAGGAGAGAGAGCCTCAGTTTCGGGAACGGATTCCAAGGAGACCAAGCTCTAGAAAAACTGTCGCAGCAGCGTAGAAAGGGAGCGGGAAATGGGTCGGAAGCCTGGGATTCCTTGGAAAAGGGCCTTCGCGAGTCTTGGAGCCAGACGATTGTCGGGACGACAATTCTTTTCTTGCAAAAGGAGGGCAGTGTTATGCCCTCCTTTTTCCCGAGATAGTTTAGCAACTGCTAGAATCCGGTTTGTGCGAAAGCATTACAATGCAATGAGAAAAATTTTTCAGTTGATCGTCTAGTAATGACAACTGCCGTTAGTTTCTGGTTACTTGATTGAATAAATTATTATTGAGTAATATGAGCTGCACTCTCGATAAATAAGTTATTTGCTAATCGTAAATAAGTCACGAGGGTTAGCTGTAATGCTTGCAAATAAACAAGCATATGACTCTAAGAAAAGCAAAACAGCAAGCTTCATCTAACTTAATTACAAACTTACCTGACAGTTTGAACGAATGTGCAGGAGGAACAGAAGGAATTAACAAGTAATTATAATCGCTTTCAATTAACATATATAAATAGATTTAAGAATTAAACATGGAATGTTCTATACAATATAATCTATCTATTATAAGAAACATTGATTTATTATTGCATCAGTTACATGTATAATAATTAATCAATCAGAAGTTATTCTTTTAGGGATGCACAAAAGAATTTTGTCCCAGTTTGGCTCTGGATACATGGACATTATACAAAATTGTCAAGGAATAACAAAGCAAAATGCATGCATTGTGATGGCAAATACATTATATCTATGTACAAATTAACTACATTATATAAGCACTTGGTAGAATTATTATACATCCAGACAAATTAACAGAAAAGAAGAGAAGAATGAAATAAAATTCTATTGGGCTTGGGACTATTATTGCTCAAAAAGCAATACAGAAGCAACATGTAAATTAACAATTAGATGCAAGGAAGCAATTGATTTAGAAAATAATATAAAAAGAAATCACTGGTAAGTATCTCCCCAGCGTGGGCGGCAGAGAGAATCTCCTGGCGCGGTGTCCTGAGCCAGGAGATTGGGGGGGACCTCTCCCTGCCGGCGGTAGTGAGGGCGATGGTCGGCAGGGAGAGGTCGTGGACGGCCGTCTCCTTCTGCGAGCGGGTGATGCTGCAGAAGGAGGAGGCGGAAAGGAGAAGAGAGAGGGCCCCCGGGGGGAGAGGCGGGCGGCCGGGAGGTCGTCGGGGATCACGCGGGCAAATAAATTTATGTAATTTCTTTAAAAAGTTACATGTTATAATATTTCTCTATTATGATCATCAATAATATATAAAAAAATTATTTCTTGAAAAAGGGCCAAAGTAGAGTTGTGCCTTCATTTCACCCATCCTCTTAATTACTCTATAAAAGCTTCGACATTATTTCTAAGTGGACACCGAGAAACTCATCCAAGTTTTGAGAGCAGGCCGCCATGTTCTTTTTCCGAGTCATAAACAAATTGGTACTCTGGAATTACAAGCAATTATTTGTCATTGTACGGGCTAGTATAAATTTCAAATCGAATCTCAATAAACG
>NW_017255956.1:3128-4461 GCF_001594055.1 Mycetomoellerius zeteki
GGCGCAAGCCGGCGGGTTCCCAGAAGTATGCTGCACGCGTTCCTGGGAGTCCCCCTACTAAGGCCAGCGCTAGGACACCCGGAGGGGTTTTAGTGGGTGCGAGTCCCACATAACCCCGGGCTCTCCCCCGAGGCCCGGGGTATGCGTAGGCATTTCCCCTCCGATATAAAAAAAAAAAAAAGGGTAAGTATCTCATATAAGAACCTTACGTATAGTAAAAAATATAAAAACGTACTAGGAAATGTAAAGATGTTACAACAAAATAATCAATATTTGTACCGCAACACACTCGCCTAAGGCGAACGGACAAGTAGAGCGTGTCAACCGCATGTTAGGGCCTATGATAAGTAAACAGATCGAAAACAGTGAGAATAAATATTGGTATAAGATTTTGTCACATATAGAGTTCGCTATTAATAATTCTGTACATAGGACGACGAACGAAAGACCGAGTAAGCTGTTATTCGGAGTAGACCAACGAGGTGAGGTCGTTGACACAATACGCGAGTATTTAATAGTTAAGGATACTAACAACGATCGTGATTTAAAACGTTTGCGAGCGAGAGCGAGCGAGAAAATAAAACTGAGCCAAAAGTACAATAAGGAATATTTCGATAAGAGTAACTGCGTAAACCTGCGCGTAAGTACAATGTGGGCGATTCCGTTATGATAAAAAACATAGATACCACAGTAGGCGCATTGCACAAGATCATTCCCAGGTTTAAAGGACTTTACGAGGTGACACGAGTGTTACGCAATGATCGATATGTAATTAAGGACGCTAGCGATCACCAAGTGACGCAAAAGCCTTACGAAGGCACTTGGGAGGCGGTAAACATGCGACCGTGGGTTACTTTTAACAACTCCGAGGGCGGAGTGGAGTCAGGAAAGGCCGAGTGTGAGATATAATAGAGTGAGATATAATAGAAATAAGGTAGATTGCGAGATAATTGTATTCGCGTTCGATTATCGATTCCGCTGTGCGATCCAGAGCCGGACCAATAGTTAAGCTTGTGACACGTGACGAGTAGATGTTTTTTTTTGTTAACGTTGCCAGGCGAATGCCCGAGCGAAGCAGTCACGATACAATCGCCTTACGGAATAGACCTTCCGTATAACCCTGTTTATTTTGTTTTCCTGAATAATTATCTTTCACGTATACGAAGAGTGTCAGTTATTCATTTTCGCTTAAGCCATCCATAGAAGACATCCCCTTACACAAGGAAGCATATAATTTAGAAAAACATTTAAAAAGAAATCACGGGTAAGTATCTCATCCCGCCGGCGGGTGTTCCAGCAATGGCGAGAAAGCATGAGGAACAACCCGCTGGCG
>NW_017255956.1:4749-5289 GCF_001594055.1 Mycetomoellerius zeteki
GGCCGTCTCCTTCTGCGAGCGGGTGATGCTGCAGAAGGAGGAGGCGGAAAGGAGAAGAGAGAGGGCCCCCGGGGGGAGAGGCGGGCGGCCGGGAGGTCGTCGGGGATCACGCGGGCAAATAAATTTATGTAATTTCTTTAAAAAGTTACATGTTATAATATTTCTCTATTATGATCATCAATAATATATAAAAAAATTATTTCTTGAAAAAGGGCCAAAGTAGAGTTGTGCCTTCATTTCACCCATCCTCTTAATTACTCTATAAAAGCTTCGACATTATTTCTAAGTGGACACCGAGAAACTCATCCAAGTTTTGAGAGCAGGCCGCCATGTTCTTTTTCCGAGTCATAAACAAATTGGTACTCTGGAATTACAAGCAATTATTTGTCATTGTACGGGCTAGTATAAATTTCAAATCGAATCTCAATAAACGACTTTTATATTATATTTTGTGCACTAAAAATAACATATCGCACTTATTTTCTAGAATGAAATTGTAATCTGTTTTACTTATATGTATGTATTTTCATTTTGAACTTG
>NW_017255956.1:5773-20949 GCF_001594055.1 Mycetomoellerius zeteki
TGTACATATACATTTTATTTAATAGTATATATGTAACTGTTTATATAATTATGATAAATATGTACTATACATTACATTTATTTCAATTGCAACAGAATGAATTTATAATATTCTACGAATATACTGAAAATAAAGAATGGGCCCCTACATCGTTCATTCTCGTGAGAACATAACCATATTTTCTTCGTCTCTCCGATATTAACACGATCTTTGACATAGAGATTTTTTTCTTGATGATACTCTTTGAAATATCATAAAGTTCTTCGATAATAAATTTTTATTCATAGTAATATATCGATATAATGAATAGATTTTTTTGACAAATTACATTTCACTTTAGAAAAAAATCATGTTTTGACAACATACATATATACCATATTTTTCAATAAACTAAAGCGTACTACATCTGGTGCAAGCTACATCTGGTGTAAAAAGTTTTTTAATATGTAACTAATAACAGGGGGAAGCTGCAACAAGTCTCCAAAGAAACAGAAGAATGTATTTTCTGCCAAAGAAACCATCATCTATCGTATCAAAGATTTCACATAATAGATTGATAAACATGAGTGTCACATTCGAAATCATGGATACTTCATCGATTATGAATAATTCGACAGTCTTTAATTTGTCTCTCAAAGTTTTCAAGACCGTGTATGACAAGTGTACAACTGTATCTTTTTACATACAAAATATGTAACTAGCAACACAGAACGTATTTCTTCAGTAAAATTAACATTTATAGTATATTAAATTAACACACACATTTTATTCATTTATTTTTAGAATTTATTTAATCGAACCCTTGTGTTAAAATTTTTGTATTAATTTTTGTCTTAATTTTTAACATATCCGAGTATTAATTTAACATAATATGACTGTGTTATTGAATATTTTGTGGTAAATTAAAATTTAACATTTTTCAGTGCTAAAATAACAATTTATAGATAAGTAAACAAATAACATGAAAATAATGTAGTTTTAATTAAAAGACTAGACGGAAGGCATTTCAAATCGTCGAAATGATTTATATTTACTAAAGATTCGAAATATCATTATCCCTCAATTCTATCATCTCTTTCAAAAAGAGAAACCAAATATCATTGATGAAAAATTAATTTATCTGTATAAATTCACGAAAAATTTTCGTCAAAACTATCAAAATATAACAAGTAAATATAAATAATTTTAGTGGCTATATATAAAATAAAAAATAATAATAATGAGAGGGCATTGAACCACATTCGTACGATTTCAGTGGCGAATAACTTTATAATTTAATATACATATGTATAGACGTTTCGGCCTAGATTAGGCCATCATCAGTACAGATCCAGAGTTTAGTCAATTAATATTTAAAGCAATGTGTTACAAAATTAAAAATTGGAGAGTATTCATTAGTATTTGCGCTGTCACGAGTGCTGAATTGCACAAGTGACAATTGTGCCACGAACGTGCCGAAAAGAATAACCGATTAATTAAATAATTGCCGAATTTAGTAAATAGAATTAATATAAAAGAAGATCCTGAGCGGAAGTAAACTATAAACGCGGACTCAAGATGTTTGTGCGAATGGCCTCGACCGATAACCGGAACGCTGACGGACAACGTGAAAGGCCCAAGGTTGCCCTGAAAATATAGAATATAAACGCGACCGCGGACGTGGTCAGCGGTCAAAAGATTGAACGAAATAAAAGATCGCGTTACTCTGTCCGTCGACCCAATTATTAAGTGTATACCGCGACACGAATAAAGTTAAGTGGAATTATAATTTAAATAAAGAACCAATTGTGACACTGTGAAAATAAAGTGACATATATTTATATTAAACTACAAAAAATGAGTGTAATAGCATCAGCTCCCAAGTCCTTGTGAATCCTCGAACCGTGCCGTAGTGACAACGGCACAACAGCGCTAATTAGATATATAAAAGAGTATTGCTAGTATTTTCTTGTTCTTCATGTGTCCTGATATTACATATACGTTAGTCTAATTACAAAAGTATATTAAGTAAAGTCATATTAATATTTTTTCTTGTATGAGTATAATTTAGAAATGAATTATGAATGTTTAAATCTAATAGGTTTTTGTTTACCTTAATGTGAAAATAGAGCATAAAGATTATCTTGCTAATTGAGTGTCATTGTTTTCTAAGCCAAAAGCTAACTTGTTTGACGCGAAAGTTTCCCAGCTCTATTATAAATGATTTTTTATTTTATTATTCAAAATAAAAGGTTTTTTTAAGTATAAATAGTTAAAATTGATAATTCATACCTGCATCAAAACGAACCCATATAAAAAATGAAATGTTACAGCTTATGTGGATGTCCTACTCGCTTAGCTCACACCGACTTCTGTGGTATTATAACAGAGGGATATGTTTTTATACATTAGTTACTTCGTCTATGTGAGGAGAAGGGGAGATTTGACATGTAGTAGGGGAAGTGATATTAAGGAGAGCAAGATAGGAATCTGGTGTAATTTATCAGTATCGGTTTGCTTGTTAAGAGGGTGGGATTGTTTTTGATAAAAATCATTTTGGAAATGGATCTTTTTGGAACAAATAGAACAAATAACGAGATACTTTGTTCAGTAACGATTTTGTCAACCTGTTACAACGATTGATTTTTTCAATTTTGGCGTTACCATTATCATAAAAAATTCACAACGTGATTACCAAATTGTTATTATAACAAAATAATGTTAAAAAATAACGGCATTACAAGCAATACATCTCTGTATATGGCATATGCTATTTGCTGAAAATGATTATGAGTCTATGTACATTTGCACACTTGGTATTCCAAGTACATTATTTTACATAATTTTGTTTACAAACATCTGTACATGTAACCAAATGTGATTATTTCGTATTCAAATTGGTGTTTTGACTTAAATTTCATTGGCTTTGCTCATTGTGCCCCCATCACTATACGCAATGATACACCTTTCTTCTTACATCATGACTGTAACTATAAACGGATCTCTGATAAAAAACTATTGGACGCAACGCTCGCGAGATAGCACAATATAAGGATATACAATAGGCTCAATACCCCGTTTTCGACTCAGTCGCGCAAATTTATTGATCCCAAACAACTATGTTGTCGGGGTGCACCAATCTCATTTAAAGTAAAGTGCCCATTGTATCTCCGTTATTGCGATCACAGCGGTAGAGAAGTCTAACCAAAAATTCGGATTACATTTGTGGCCACTAAGGGGAATGAATCAGTGTTTTCAGTGAATCTAAATAAGAGTTACGATTTGTCGTGTCTCACATTTAAACCTAACATAATATAATAATCTTAACTGGTCGCGCGCCTTGAGCTGCTTTCGGGGAAAGGCTATTAGCACTATTTGTGTCATTCTATCTTCATCGTCCATTAAACCGTGTATACACTTAGCGAACAAACACCAAACGAACATTGTTATTTATTACATAAAAGTCGCACAAGTTTAATCGTAACGAACATCGAATCTAGTCGAATGCTATTCAGTACACTCAAGAAAAAGAATAAACTGCTCACAAACACAAACACAAATGTCCGAACATTCGCGTTCGGTGTTCGTTCGCTGGATGCATACGCGGCTTTAAACAAAACAAAGGATAGTATGATATTAATAAAACAAAGATAGTATGATACAAATAATGCTGGCGTTCCCTAAACGAACTTTTGGTAACTTTGGTTAGCAATCGGAAATTACTGACATATGAACTCACTAATAACTAATAATCGCTACACATATGAACTAAAAAATTATTTACGCATCGTCACAATTTTTATCGCTGGGTGAACGCTCTTCAATGGATAACACATATAACTTCGCAGCCGTACACTTGTATTCTCCAGAAGTTTTGGCAATAGTTATTTTTACAACATTATTTGCTCCTGATGATTTTTCATACACGTCCGAGTATCCATTTTAATGGCGGTGATCCGTCTTCTGGCAGAGAACTGGTTAACTTGTATCTAGAGTCCAGCATTAGCCAACCATTTGTTACGTTGTTGCAAACTGAGCAAGTATTCAGAAAGATGCTGTCACTTGATCACGGATCCCTCTCGCTTCTTCAATCGAGTTCGCGTGCGTTAGATCATCCAAGTAGAAATTCCATCTTGCAGTTGCTGCGCCTACGGGAAACTGATTTTCCTCCAAATCGGCTAGTTGATGAATGATTTTTGTGGCCAAGAATGACGCTAATGTAGTATCGTAGGTCATTGTTAATAATTCGTAAGTCTTGATGTCTCCTTTCGAATCATCTCTCCACAGGATGCGCTGTAAGGACGTTTGGCTTTTATCTACAAGTATTTGCCTATACATTTTGGTTATGTTTGACGTTATTACGTATTTGAAGCTTCTGAACCTCAATAATATTGATAATAGATCTTGCTGTAGCCCATTATCATTAAGTCCTTTAATGAACTAGTTGATTTACTCGATGCGTCGAATACCATCCTCAGTTTGGTGGTAGCACCTGACTTCTTTAAGACGTAGTGATGCGCCAGATAATACTGCAATTGAAGGTTTGCATCATCTGATTGAACTTCTGCATGTGTTTCAGTTCCAAATATTCGTGCATAATCTTCACGTATGCACTTTAATTGCGACTGTCTACTAAACCTCTTCTTCAAATTATTGAATCGTCAAAGAGCTAATTCGTGTAAATCTTCAACTTTTCGGATCTGCTCCTCCTTTATTGGCAGACATATGATGAAGCCATCCTTCTTCACTGCACTTGTACGTACAAAATGTTTTCGCACACATGCGTTCCTAGAGAGAACGTGCATTTTGTCTCCCGTCATGCTCGATTTGCTAAAATCAAGCAAGACTCTAATTTAGCTGTTAATAGCTAAGTTGCAAACAGTATCTTTGTTTTTGCAATCTAATTTAAAGTAGATTGCCCGAAACTATCCAGCCAAGTAAGATCTTCTGCTAGGTTGGCCGTGTTTTCGAAGCCTTGATCCCGCCTATGCACATGAGATTAAGAATGTCTCGGCACCTTAAAATAAATCCATCATTGACGATTTATAAAATTCTAGATGGCTAATGAAATGCCATCTGACACTTGTAACTCTCGTTTATACTGATTCGATCGTGAGATATAGCTTAGGTAATGCGATCTATCACTAAACCAGTCGGGATTATTACTTATGAACTTGTTAACTCTCGATTGTAACGTTATTCTGATTCTTTTGCTTGCTCATATACGGATATTGCTCCTAAACCCGAAATCAGAATGTTTCGCGGTAAATTCTTTAAGAGCTAATTTTCTGACGCAACTATTGGTGATAAAGCAAGACTGCGAGTCACTATCCAATAACGCTCTGCATAACGCTCTTGTCTTTACTGTCCGTTATATTGACCAATGCTATCACGAGGAGGACTTGTTTCAACGCTGATTGAACTTCTGCATGTGTTTCAGTTCCAAATATTCGTGCATAATCTTCACGTATGCACTTTAATTGCGACTGTCTACTAAACCTCTTCTTCAAATTATTGAATCGTCAAAGAGCTAATTCGTGTAAATCTTCAACTTTTCGGATCTGCTCCTCCTGAGGTTTAAGCTGGTCGCCACTACCTTCTCTTGATCAATAGCAGTAGCTTCCTTTGTTTAAACTCTAAATCCTTTGTAGACGTTTGCTCTAAATGAAACAGTTTTATGCCGCTTATCACATTTGCAGCACACTCCCAGGTTGCACTGCTTCACTTGATGGAATGCCTAGTCTTCAAACAATTCAAGCATTGAATAGCTTGCGTGCTTTGACCTCTTTGATTCGGTCAAAGATGTCCTAATTCGTAACTAAATAATTCGAGCGTTTATATATCACATGGCCTTCCTTGCTGCAATATGTACATTTATTGTCGATTGTAGCTACATTTCCGCGGTGTTCTTAACTTGACCGCCTCTATCTTGATTCTATCCGGACACTCCACTGCGCGTAGTGTGGGACGATTCTAATGTCTAGCAATGCTGAATAAGGAAATCCATCAATTGTTTGAGCGTACGTGCCTCATCTCGTTTGATCGTGATCTCCTAAATTCTATTTGTCTTTTGATCTAAACGGCTTATTATTAGATAAACCATCAAATCATACCAGTGGTCTGTGAGCCTTTTTAATGTTTTTAATGGACGCAAATGATTTAAGATGTTATCTAATAAATGTCGCAACAACTAATGATTCTTCTTGACTATCGCTGGAATTTCGAACATGACCTTGATGTTCTTTTGGATCTATCTCATAACATCTCCCAGGCTACGGCGTAATTCTTATCCAATATTTTGATAACGTCACGCTCCTTCTCCTTTCAGAGAGAAAATTAAATATTGCATTTTTGAGCATTAGGCAACGTTGCGTTATGATTTAACATGCTTCAGAATATGTTGTGGAATAGAATCCATTCCTTGAACCTAACTTGCAAATGTGGGTAAATTGACACACGGTAGCTTCAGGTAACCGTTGCCGCCACTTGTGTAGCCGGTATTCCTTCTCTCACGTGACGCAAAACTTGACTCGAATTAATGGCCCGATTAATGCTTAATTTGACTTCAGCAATGCTTCGAGCTCGGAAGAAATAGCAAAATACCCTTCCTCGAAAGAGCGTCATACCGCGTCGTCCGACTCTATTTCTTCGATGACCTCTTGAACTCCGTTGAAGATATCCCACGTTTCATTAAATGCAACTTTTGACATAGCTCGATTAACGAAATACTCTAATCTTTCTAAAAATGTGGCGGCTCTTTGATTTATTATCTTTTTACTTTTAATGACTTTAACACAGTGGTATTGACTGGCGGGCACCGTCGCTTTCGACCGAATCCATCGATACGCGCGAAAATGTCTAGCTTATTCTTAAATTAAGATGCATATATATAATGCTACTATACTGCTAACGCAGCTCTCGAGCTGGCGAAAACACCACGGTGCAGACGATATCTACCTTTCATTTAGATAGTGTACTCGCTTCAATTGGACATGCGAGCGTCCATAATCAATTTTATTCTATCATGCACACCCGCACTGATCCGCACGCGTTTGTTGCATGGTGCGTATTACGTATATGATCGCTCACGTGTCCAACTTTGCTATATATGCAAAAGAAAATGTACATCTGACAACAAGATTGTCACCACACTCGAGTACACTGTAAAAATGAGAAATCTGATATTCTCTATCTTGTCTTTGCACACTCCCAAAAAGAGGCTGCGTTAGCAATATAGGAGTATCACATATATATTCAGAAGATGCTAGAGTGATGGCCGAACTTGATCGATGTTCATAGTACAGATTTTTAAAATTCCAAATTAAAAAGTCAATAATAATATGACATCTTTAATTCATTTCTTACATTTTCGTTCTATCTCACTCAAACGCATACATCTGTCCTTATCTAACATTACAACGCCATCTCTTGCAAGATCGAACATCTACTGCTAGACACAATTACTGCTTTGCTTACCATTTCGAGTCTTCGCTCAGCATTCGTATTTGCAGATCGATATAAATCCTTCTTTTTAAGCTTCTGATTTTAGTTTTATAAACCAAGTATTGTTCGTGCAAGTAAAACGCTGAGTGCCGAACTGTCATTTTGTCCGTACAAATTATAAAACTTTTGTATTAAGGAAACATCTACGTCAAATGACAACTTTATGAGTTGAAAAAATGTAAGTTTTTAATTTTTTTTTCGATTTTAGTATAAAGTCTACTGCAGCACCTCCCAATTTTGCGTCTACTTTAATCCTGTAAAAGGATTTTTGATTCCATTCAGTAAATTCGAAGATTTATATCGATCTGCAATGTCCCTATAATTTGGTCACTCCACAACCTCTTAAAAGGTTACGATTTAATGACTGTCGCGATCTTACAATCGATTATCGACGGTCGTGCTATCGAGATATTGCGTTACTATCACTCTTATCTTCTTCGCAAGCTACTCCAATAAACAACATTATTCTTATATCAGTAAGAGTATGTAATGAGATGTTATTTTAAATCACATTTAGATTTCTAAATTTCTTCAATATATCTCGAAGAAGTGATTATTATTGAAGAAGTCTATGAAAAAAGTTCTTTTAGATACCTATTCATTTTTAGAGGTCACAAATTTTGGATGTTATAACGATATCTTTTGAATAAAGTAAAATTAATATCAGGTTTAACATAACATTTCGATATAAAAAATGAGAGTCCAATGTACTATCATAACGCATACAAAGTTCAATACATATACATATTTGGTTTATATCATTCTTAGCTTCAATATAAACTTTTTTCATGCGTGCACTTGATATTTTTATATATAGATAATTATTTAATTTTCTAAAAATGTCTTTTGCGAAAAGAATATAAAAATATATCAAATAGCCAAAAAAGTAGAATTCGCAAAGAGTATGAATTTTTACTAGTATTTTAATAGTATTCTACAAAGTGAAGATAATCAAAACAAACCTCTAGTATGATGTCTACTAGATGTCGACTAGTCATGATGTAAAAGAACAGGTATACCATTTTTATGGATGCGCAGTTTAAAATAATAGCCAATCAGATGCCCAATAATAGGGATGGACCTCGCTTTGTGTAGAAAGTTGTACTTCCACAGTCGATCCCCATATCTCTCTCCCTGCCTAAAGTCATCCAACTTTTCATATAAAGCGAGAAAATAAGGAATTTTGAATACGATAATAATAATAATGATAACAATAATCAGGAATTTCAGATCACTATACCTACACTGAAAAAAATGTTGTTCATAGTATCAATGAATGATGTTTATTGACTTGAAATTCATTGATATAATGAACTTTTAATAAATGTTATAAAAATATTATAATAAGTATTTTTCATTAATCAATAATCGGATTTATTAATATAACGCGAATCACTGTTTATTGATACGCTGTACTTGAATATATCATAAATTTATGTAACATTTAATTAAATTAATGAAAAAATTCTAATGAAATCATTCATTCTTCCAACAAACATGTTCATAGACTCATTCATTAGATGTCTATTATAAAATTTTATAAAAGTGATAATATACATTCATTATATTAACGCATTGTTTCATTAGTTAATAAAGTCTGTCTGGATATCAAATGTACCTATATTAATTTTAAAATGTCAAACGAATTAATTTTTTAAATAGATCGTCAATTAATTGTAATTATTCTAATAAGCATCTTAAAAACGAATTAAAGGAGAATTTATTGTGAAATATACAGGGAATGAAAATAACTCATTACTTGTAACGCCGTTACCATTATATGTTACTTTTTTTGTAACGGCGTTATTTTCTTTTTGATAACTATAATGGTAATGTAGTTACATTTTTTAATTTTTGATAACGGTAACGAATTTTACTGTTACTTTTATCGTTACTTTTCATATTTTAAATCTATTTATGATATAATTCTTTCTATATTCAATCTTCAATCTTTGGCAAGCATTCATAATTAAGAGACATAAACAAATAAGAGAAATGATTCTATTTTTGGTCAAAGCGAATCTTGATACCTAATATTCATATGTAAATTTATTGCAAACATATTTTTTCAGTATTTTATTATTAAAATTCTTTACAGATTGACATGGATTTTAATGTCTTATTCGAAATGGCTTGTTAAATAAGTGGGAGACTTGCTTAAATAATCTTATATCGTTTTTATGCAAAGATAATCACGTGAAAGATAAAACCATAAAAACACGCATACGATCGTTACAACAAGGGACATTTTCTGAAAGTAAGTTATATTAAATAATAATAAGATTGAAAGACCACTAATGTTAAACATAATAATTTTTAAATTAAGAAGCGCCATAACGGTCAGAACGTTAAGATGTTGAACTATTGTAAATTCATTTTTAAAATGAATTTACAATAGTTCAACATCTTAACGTTCTGACCGTTATGGCGCTTCTTAATTTAAAAAATAAGTTATATTATTTTGTTAGAAATTTTAGGAAATTGAAATAACTCATATTATTAAGCTGTTAAATATAATATTATTTTGTTATTTAAAAATGTTCTTTATTTGACTTAATTTTATAGATAGTCGTGCAACAGTTTTTTGGAGCCTCTATGGTTACTTGGTTCCAACCAAAATAATTGTTAAAAAAGATTCAACTGGCAAAAAAAATACCACAAAATTCACTATTAGAGATTCTCAGGAATCTTTTGTTTACGTTGGCAAATGTCACCAAAAAATAGAAGATCTCATGTATCTGAAAAATCAAAATGTATTCAACCCTTCATCATGTGTGTTGGCGAAGACATTTCGAGACAGATATTTACGTGTATTTCGACGATGTTAAATATTCATTTATTTCTGAGAGCTTTCTGAGAGCAGTTGATACAGTATTTAAAATTTTTCATGTTTTCAATTTACATTATCCGATGGAAAGCTTAATATTTTGGAACTTTATAGAATCTAATTTTTTTGAAATTGAATCTAATAATTCCTTTTCCAAAGAGTTCATATATTAATAAAAAATCTTAAAGGTACAGAAAAACATTAACTGTATTATTTTTACCTTCTCATGTAATACAATGTATACACATTTGTCTACAGAATTTCTCATATATAATGTATGTTCACACATATCTATACAGAATACGTTTATTAAAATTCTTTTCGAATGAAAATTCTTATTCTGTGTTTGTTTTATTAGGTATCCAAAGATCAGTTTTAGGATGTTTTTCATCTTCGATAATTTTAACGGGTTATTTAATTTGAACAATTTCATAATCGTATTTTTAAGAATAAATTATTATTTAAAATTAGTCACAGATGGATTAATACTTTTAGTAGCATTTGCTTAGATAGATAAACAAGTGCTACTAATAGTATTAATCCATCTGATTCTAAATAATAGTTTATTATTAATTAAAAAGTTTTGTTGAAAGGCAATGAATATTTTTATTAATTAAAACATTTGTATTATTATTCATTAAATCAATGAGTTATATAATTGAGAATTTTATATTATTATATTATAATATTATAATGTTGATATTATGAAAAGATATGATTGAGTACTCCATTGTGTTAATGGATATTTTCCTAGCTTTATTAAAAAGTTTTATTGACATAATGAATTTTTTAATAGACTTATTCATTACTAAACTTCATTCAGTCAATGAATTTTCTTATTGCTTAATAAAAAAACTTTATTGAGACAATGACTATTTTTCTTAATTAAAAAATTGTTATTAAAATTATTATTCATTAAATTAATTATTCATTGATTTAATGAATGATAAGTTTAATAAACATTTTTTAATTAACAAAAGTAGTCTCAACAAAGTTTATAGCAAAATCATTATATCAATAAACGTGACCATGAAGTAATGACATCATTCATTAAATTAACAATTACATGCATTATTTCAATAAAGCTTTTTAATAAATCTATGAAAAAATTCATTAACACAATGCAGTAGTTAATCATATTATTTCATAATATCAATAAACGTGACCATGAAGTGATATCATTTATTAAATTAACGTTTACATGCATTAATAATAATAAGGTCTAATACACGATTTAATGATATTATTCATTAAATGAATAAAGTTTTTGGTTATTATAATAAATCCATGGCAGATTGTATATATTCATTGTTACAATTCTAGTAATAGTTTAATAACTCAAATTCATCCATTTATAAAACCTAAATCATTATGAGAATAAAATTGTTCATTGGATCAATTTTAATGAATTTTTTATTACTACCAATGAATACTTTTATTGTATTTACGTACATTTTTGGTTCAGTGTATAATAAAAAAATATATATCTTCCAAAATAGCGAGAAAACAGAATGAAACTGTATATCGAGCTTTATCGTTCTTTCTTACGTAAAGAACAATAAAACAAAAGCATGTTTGCGAGATGATTCAAACATTTTAAAATATGCTTTACCACAACCAAATAAAATGCCACCCGCTGTATTTAAATTATTTCAATTGTATTAAATTTGGCTCCTCCTTCCGAAGTACTTAAACATTATTGTTCAGAATTCTATATTAATATTGTATCAAGTCTTTCGAAATTACAACCAGCCAAGAAGTCTCTTGATCGTTCGCGTAAAGGTAAACTGTTTCAACCTTCGAGCGATCGGGAGATCGGAATTCACAACACTGTAATCACGCGTTCGCCCGTGCTAGCGTCGAAAATAAGGCATTCGCGACGATAACAAGTCTCGCTCCTTATTGATCGAAAATAGTCGCGCGTCCTAAAGGATAAGTGATCCCGCGGCTTCGCATGCGTCGCAAAATCAGTACGAGTAAAGATGCAATTACATGCAGCCGTCAAGTGTCAAGCAGCAAGCAGCAACGCTCAAATGCTAGCCTATGAGCATTTATCACTGTTCACATTGAAAGCGACGGCGTCAAGCGACAATATTAAGCATCTCTAATATAACTTACAAACTTTTAATAGCAAATGATTATAATTAGTAATTAAACATTGACAGACAAGTTTAAAATGGATAATTTCGAGTACTTAGAGCGTTTACGTCAACGAATGAAGATTACTGTTATTAACGTTACTATATGTTTATCATAAAAGGTATGCTGGAACTGCTAAAAGAAATAGACGTTATTGGGTAAGGCCTATATAATCCGTAGACGAATTTATGAAGGTGATGGTCACAATCTTATAAATGAAATACATCTTGAGAGGAACATATTAATTATTGCCGTATGAGTGTAGAAAAGTTTGATGCCTTACTACAACGAGTGCAACCACGAATTGAAAAAAATGTATGTTTGCAGAGAACCAATTTCTGTAAGGGATCGATTGTATATAACTCTTCGGTAAGTCAATGCTACATTAGAATAATTTTATGTTAATAAATTATACTGTCTTGTTCAATTCTTCATTAATAGATTCTTAACATCAGGAGATTCAATGAATTCCTTAGCTTATACGTATAGAATAGGACGAAGTACCGTTACAAGGATTGTACAGGAAACCTGTGACGCAATATGGGACACTTTGCAAGATGAATTATTTCAACCTTCTAGCGACAATTGGAAAAAAATTGCTACTTAGTTTAAAGAATCGTGGAACTTTCCACAGTGTATTGGTGCAATCGATGGTAAACACATCGCAATTAAGGTAAATTATAGACTGAGATATCTAAAGTATACATGCTATCTTATATATCTTAAATAATTAAGTTTTTTTCAGTGTCCAAATGCAGCTGGCTCTACATACTACAATTATAAGGGATTTCATAGTATTGTGCTCATGGCTGTCGTCTCAACCTCCTATAGATTCATGCTTGTTGACATTGGTGAGCAAGGTCATAGTGATGGCGGAATTTTTCTGAATTCCATAATGGACCAAATGTTTCATCAGGATGAATTGGATGTGCCAATGCCATCAGTTTGTTCTACTAGTAGACCACCTTTCCCATATATGCTTGTGGCTGATGAAGTATTTCAGCTAAATAAGTTTACTTTAAGACCATTTCCGGGAAGAAATATAACTAAAGAGCAGAAAATATTCAATTATCATTTGAGTCGAGCTAGACGAGTAGTGGAAAATGCATTCGGCAATCATGGTTGCAAAATTTCGAATTTTGCAAAAACCTTTAACTACATCTGTTGAAACGTCAGAAAAAATTGCAAAAACAATTGTAGTGCTGCATAATTTTTTATTATTAGAATCTAATTACTGTCCAGAATTGTTTGACGACAATTCCATACCTGGGGTGCTATTCTGTAACTGCTTTTTCACGCCTACCGAAACTTTGATAAGTGCAATTCTATATCACCGCTACCGATGAATATTTAACGATATTTATCGTTAATGAACAACAACTACCGTTAACTCTAACGTGACCCCCCCATAGGTAACGAAAACGTCGTACCGACACATATTAACGACAACTAAAAACCACTGTGTCACCTATTAAGCAGATTGAGCCTATTAACCAGGGGTGAGGTTATTTGATATATTATTTCTTATTTATATAAAAAATATTAAATTGTAAATTAAATTGTTATTTTTACTGAATTTCTTCAAATGGAATGTTTTTAGTACGAGATCTGGCTATTAAATAACGAGACTGCGCGCGCAGAAGGCGTCCTAGAGGGATAGGGTGGGAAACGAATGCAGCGTTGGATAGCTGGAAGTGTCTACTATTCCAGTACGAAAACACGTTTTTGTCGCTGTAGTAGTATTTTTTCTATAGAGGTTAGAAACGAACGTGTTTTTTTCTCGTGCCGATAACAATGTGTGACGAAAAACACGAGCAACGGATCAATGTGAAATTTCTCGTTAAATTAAAAAAAACTCCGACTGAGTGCTATAAGTTGTTGAAAGAGGCCTATGGTGAGAATTCTCTATCTCGTGCGCGTGTTTTCGAATGGTATAAACGGTTTTCTGAAGGCCGAGAGAAGCGTAATCGTGAAGCGCGGGTATGCGCGAGTTTTGACTGAGTACGTGTGATATTACGTCGTGAATGAATAACCGCGTTCGATGCGAGCGAATGATCAACTAGGCTGGGAGCCTAAAAAATATAAACACAGGAGAAAAGCAAGAATAACTTTGTTTTTCGTGTCTCGAGCTAGACGACGTAATATCACACGTACTCAGTCAAAACTCGCGCATACCCGCGCTTCACGATTACGCTTCTCAGTCGCTTCTCAGTTTTCCAATTACAATTTCAAATTTCTTTTTGATGATGACGACGTTGCAAGAATATAGCGCAACCACAATGGCACAACCGTATTTTATTCCCACTTACATAAGATAAAACGCGGCGAACATAAATCTAACTAAGTGAATATATGATATTCACTTCGCTAAATTTATGTTTGTCGCATCTTTGTGAGTATACTTACTAGAAGATGATACATATTAAAAACGAAGGAAGTAGGAAAAACGTAATATATAAAGCGTAATATTCATATATGTATGATTTTATTTAGAGAATATTTTTATTTAAAGAACACTTTATGATTTTCTTGAGGCTTCCACGGATGTTTTCTGTATGAAGGTTATCCGTTTCGCGGGTTTTCTCCGTATCCAAATCCATTCTTGGAATGCCAACGTTTCGTGAACCTTGCAGTTCACTTTATCAGGGCGAGGAGCAGCCTGATACTGGGCTGTTCCTCCAGGCCGTTTCTTTTTATATTACGCTGCCTGTTGGAGTAGCGGGGGGTG
>NW_017255956.1:21566-21922 GCF_001594055.1 Mycetomoellerius zeteki
CACACACACACACACACACACACACACACACACACACACATTGTATATACGCGACCCGCGATATCGCTCTGGTATACAAACAAGCATGTGATTATAAGAAATGCCAAGGAACGTCAAGGAGCTTCATCTAATCTGACAAACTTATCTGACAGTTCGAACGAATGTGCAGGAGGAACAGAAGGAATTAACAAGTAATTATAATCTCTTTCAATTAACTAGAACTTATATAAATAGTAATAAGATTGAAAGACTGCTAATGTTAAACATAATAATTTTAAATTCAGTGTGTCGCTCTAACGCTTGTGCCGAGCGGACGTGTTTTCATCGAGGCTCCTGACTCGGTTCGTGGTATGTAA
>NW_017255957.1:0-1165 GCF_001594055.1 Mycetomoellerius zeteki
AATGAAATTATTTTTAAAGAAAAGTTCAAATTATTATTACTTTTCTTTGCAAGGTTGTATTAAGATTTTTGATTTTGCGCATCATCAATTTCAATCCAAGATGTTCCTTCTCTACACATACTTGTATAAT
Source organism: Mycetomoellerius zeteki (assembly GCF_001594055.1). NCBI lineage: Eukaryota > Metazoa > Arthropoda > Insecta > Hymenoptera > Formicidae > Mycetomoellerius > Mycetomoellerius zeteki. Next base: position 131 of record NW_017255957.1, read on the forward strand.
GACCCTCGTCGATACACAAACCGTAATGAATTATAGCACTCATAACTTTATATGTCTGCCCATCTATTATTATTTTTGCTGTCGGGACTGCACGTAAACTAAATTTGTATGGTATCTTTACCAACTCACCATCCTCTGAAATAAAAGATATTAAGTGAATAATAAGTATCTCTTTTACCGAAATTAATTCACTTTTAAATAATATATCATTTCTTCCACAACGTTCACATAATTTATCAAACGACTGACACCAATGTGATGAAAATGTAGTTTTTAATAAATCATCCAGATTATAACTTTTCTTCTTCAAATTGTTAATAGAAATTGAAAGTAAAATATTAGTATTAGTAATAACTTTCGTATTACCACACGAATTGCATCGAGAAGTATAAGTAACTTGATGCTCTACCATATTTTTTATATAATCATATTTTGTACAAAGAGCTGTAAGAAATTCTAAGGCATCTCGTTTAGCAAACGTTAATAGTTTCATAGGTATTTAAATTATTCATTCCATGTTCACATCGATGTGCAAACAAATTTAAAACATCAGGTTTATCATAATTTAATAACAGCTTTCTGGAAACATCTATTGAAAACCACGTATAGTCCAAGCATATTTTTTTGAAGCAATTGTTTTCTTTACACCTATTGATTCATCTCATTATTATTCTGTTTATAAAAGTATTAAAGTACGATTATCAAAAAATTAATAATTCACGGTATTATTTGATATCTCTACCTTAATACTTTCATATGCAGAATAATTAGAGGAATCATATTGTATAAAAAAATTATATAATTCCATTTAAAGAGTGAAGGTGACTTTTATATCTTTCTGACGCCTCCATCTAGACAAAAAGCATGACCGAAATATCAAAAATAAGCAAGATATTTCAGATGCTCGAGTTAGGTGGGATTTAGGTGGGACACTAGGGCTGTTCACAAAATTCAAAATATTTTTTTTTCAGTAAAAAAATATGCAGAGGTCGCTTTGTGATGATTTTATTTTTTTCTAAAACGAATTTAAACTTT
>NW_017255958.1:0-572 GCF_001594055.1 Mycetomoellerius zeteki
GGAAGGAGGAGGAACAAGAGGAGAGAGAGCAAGCGAGCAAGACGTTCGAGCCTTCCGCGACTCTAAGTCTGATCTAAATCTGATCAATGGCACGACGTACAACCGATAACCTCCACACCGCGTGTTACGACGACGATCGCACAACCGATAGAATCGTTCGAGAACGTTTTCGAAACGACGGACGATTCGTTAGCGACGAAAGTTCAAAATCGGCTACAAACGTCGGAAGGTCGAGAGGTGTTGCGAGCTCACTTGAACACTTGGGTTCGCTGAGTCAAAAGTACGTCGAGCCTACCCTGAGCGGAGCGCAAGGAAAAAAGTGAGCGGTGCAGATCACGTGTACGGTGTATATCTACACAATGATGGACTGATGTTTGGCAATAAACGTTTCGACGTGGATGACGCGGACAACATAATTATCGACGCTGGTACGCCTGGTCTTTACAAGTTGATTTTTAAGAGAATTCCCGACGATTCTTCTCTATACGGAAGAGGATATGCACAAGTACAAGACCATGCTGCTGGCAACGAACGCGCATAAACGCAAACATCATTCGCAGGGTCGATTATTG
>NW_017255959.1:0-2515 GCF_001594055.1 Mycetomoellerius zeteki
GCAAGAGTCTGTGCTGCGGCCTTAAGAGTTAGGACACCGAGTGATGATTTTTGATTGGTTCTGTCTAAAGACCCTAGAAATAGGAGTCCGGTCAAAGATGATCTCCATTCGCTGGATTCACACTGCATCTGATTTCGTCGTACGACACTCTGTAACCAATCAGAAAACAGGATTCCGATGAATTTTGCTTCGATTATCGGAATCCTGTTTTCTGATTGGATGCTGAGCGTCGTACGACGAAAATCGGATGCAGTGTGAATTCAGCAATTCTCATTGACTAGAAAAGAATTTGACCAATCGTTGCTGTTGAAACTTCCTTCCAGTGCTAGTGTAAAGCCCAAGACACAATGGATGCATTCAGTACTACTACCGCTCACTGAGCGCTCAGTGAGCTCTTGCATCTGATTGGTATATTCCGTTAGAACTAAAAATATAAATCAAACAGATTCAAGATAGAGACACTATAATAAGAGACTGGCATAGATGGGTTAATTTTTGATAGGCTGGATATGGAATGGCAGAAGCCAATCAAAGTCGTGCTGGTAATAAATGATAGTACAGCCCGAATTCTGATTGGCTTCTGCTTTCCTACTTTTTCTGCTTTTCCGTTCTAGTTGCGAACGCATGTTCCGTCCTATAACTTATCGTCCTGTGAGAACGCCATTTTCCATCCAACTAGAACTTATGCCAGTCTCTTATTATAGTGTCTAATTCAAGAGCTCACCCAGTGAGAAATGATAATGGAAGCGACATCGAATCGACATCGATTCCATTGTCATTTCTCACTGGGCACTGAGCGCTCAGTGAGCGATCGTAGTACTGAATGCACCCATTGTTTGAGATTAAGACCGGACTATCGATTCCGTCCCTAGAAAGAAACCTGAGAATGGACATCCCGAACTTTTCCGTGTACCAAACCTTGTAGGGTAATGTCCACGTTTTTGTGATTCTTTTCCGTACTATTACGTGGGTTAGACAAGGATAAACAATTAAAGTTGATTATTCGTCTTCGTCTAATCTATGTAATAGTACGGAAAAGAACCACAAAAACGTGGACATTGCCCTACGAGGTTTTGTACAGTTCGCGCAATTAATGGCTACATTTACACCATGCATTTAGGCCGAATTTCATTAAACGAGATCCACGAAAATTATTAATAAAGAGAATTCTAAAGAATAACCGATAAAGTTTCTATTTTAAATTTTAATATAATCGATTCTCTTACACATTTATCTCATTATTATTACGCTTTATTGGTGATATTTTTAACAGATACGTAAAGCGCAGTCAATACATTATTTATTCGCTTAAATTCAATTATGGAGGTGTCTGAAAAAAATGCATATAATAACAATAATATATTTTAAAATTCTTTATCAAAAATAATCCCTTTTCACAACAGCTAAATGAATAACACACTCGTTTATTAATTCTATTAATTAAGCAGAACTGTTTTTTGTTTTTGACATTTCCATTCAGATTATTTCTCACATATAAATTGCAAAAATGTAAATCTAATTGCCATAACAACTAACGAATCAAACAAAATAATTAATTAATCAAACTGTCCAAATATCTTTCTCGGGAAAATTAATTTTATCACCGATGGCTTTTGTTTTGTCTTCAGCCAACCGATTGCGAGCAATCGCAACGAATTGCGTCCGGAAAACGGGCTGATTGTGGATTGGCGAATTTATTATCGTAGTGTAGCACTGGCCACGATAAAATCCACGATATACGATACTACCTAGTCGCAGTGTAATTCGTTGCCGTAGCTTAACCATTGTATAAACAGGGCGTATTGCATGCATCGAGAGAAGGAGAGAGAAGAGAGAGAAAGAGAAAGACCAGTCGAAAGAGAACTATTGCACCTGTGCACTCGAGGTAACGAATGCACAACCACATAACGAATAGATCTCAACAGGGCGCTGCCCCAGCAATTTTCGCATATTTCGCCCGGAATTTCGCATTAAAGATCAATAGTTAACGAGCTATTTGCTATAATTATTCAGCCACTAACTGTATCGACATCCAGTGCGCCACATCGTTACGCTGGCCGATGCATGTTCTCATATTCCCCGTTCATTCATTCATTTTCGCAATGAATTTCCTTATATTACAGTATATCAATTAGAGAGAGCTGATAAACACTCGCAACCCGCAGAGAACAATAATATAGTTTTCTCGGCGGGAACGTTATTTACCACAGTATGCGTAGAAATTAATAAACGAATTTCTTCATTTCAACTGCAAACAGCATAATAATTTCAATGAACAAATCACAAAGCACAACAGGCATTACGTGTACATTTTGCGCGCGCGCGCGTAGCTGAATTTAGACAGATAACATACCACGATAGCGTTTCGTGCATTAAAAAAATTGTAATAAATACTTGTAAATTTTAATAAATACTTGTTCGAATAATACTAACTAAATTAATTTACTTACTTAGTCAATAAATATTTATTCCATAAAAAATTATATTTAAATTAATGATTCTTGTACCAAATAAA
>NW_017255960.1:0-964 GCF_001594055.1 Mycetomoellerius zeteki
TTATGGTATTTCACTTTGAATGAATTTTTAAAGGTACATATCTTAGATTATATATTACGTTTTATTAACGACACCAAAATGTGCAGCGCTATTGCTAATAAATAAGAAACAAGTGACACTTGAAAAAGATAAAACAATTGCTAAAGAATTTTGTGATATGCATTATTTGATAGAAAATACTATAATTATTTAAATATAATAAGTCCGGAACTAGTGCCTGATCTGCATTTAATACTTTTACCTTATTACAAGATGCAAATGATTATAAGCATAACTATACTTGCAACATTATGTCTTTATATTATGTGCAAATGTGTTTAATGAATATTTTTTACTTACATAACTTTTAATGACACGTGTCGACTTGAGTTGGAGCTAACTCTGATAAAATATTTCATATATTGAAGTTATGTACACAATATAATGTTCTTTGTAAAGTAAAGATAAGTACAATTATTCTTACAATAATAATATAATTTTAATTAATGTAAACATAAAACGCGTTGCACGCTTGCTATAGATACACTCCTGTCTTCGTGTATATTTCAATTTATCTCGTAGCAGCGTGTATAAAATACTTAAAAATCAAGATTTCATATAAGAGGTACTTATCATATTTTATTTTAACATACGCTGACAAAAATAAATAAAAACTGAAGTTAGCATATGATACTAAACATACAATTATATCTTATCCTCAATTTATGTCACCTTCTTAATGTGGTTTTCTTTCTTGTTTCACTCTTCCTTTTCTTCGTAAATTTGATTGTGTATTAACTGGCATAAGAGAATGTATAAATATACATGTATAAATATAAGTATACAGGGTGTCCCATTTTAAATAATACATTAAAATTTATCGAAAACTATGGTAGATACGGAAAAATATTTCAAACAAAAGTTGTATGGTTCGGAGGGAGACATAACATAGTACTATTGATTTGACCTTGGAGAGTCGTTTGAA
>NW_017255961.1:0-613 GCF_001594055.1 Mycetomoellerius zeteki
ATATAACGGTTTTGCTAGAGAAGAAAAATTCTTTACAAACTTACGATAATATGAGTAAAATCCTAGAAAACTTCTCAAATGTTTCTTATTTTGTGGAACTGACCATTCTTTTACAAGAGCTATTTTCTCTGGATCTGTGGAAACACCTCCTGCCGATATCACATGTCCTAAATATTTTATCTTTTTACTAAAGAAGACACATTTTTTAGGATTCACTCTTAAATTCACCTCTCTAAGGCGGAGAAAAATCTTCCTCAAATTCAACAACATTTCCTCAACACTCTTTCCGAAAATAATTACATCATCCAGATATACTAAACAAATCTTAAAAAGAAATTCCTTTAAAATCTGTTCCATTACTCGCTCAAACGTTGCCGGAGCATTACAAAGACCGAAGGGCATCACCGTGAATTGCCACAAACCATTACCAACTGAAAAGGCCGTTTTCTCTTTATCCTGCGTGCTAATCTTTATTTGCTCACTTTTTAAATCTAAGGTAGTAAACCAAACGTTACCTGATAACTGGTCGAGAATATCGTCTATTCTAGGTAAAGGATATGAATCTTTTATTGTGATTGCGTTCACTTTTCGATAGTCCACACAAAATCGTGTT
>NW_017255961.1:1043-6097 GCF_001594055.1 Mycetomoellerius zeteki
AAAATTCTCATTTATGATCGAAATATCGGAGCCTGTATCTATTTTAAAAATGCAGGGTTTGCCATTTGCTTCACCCTCATAATAAAAATCTCCTAGATTACAATCTATTCTATTCATTCTGTAAGAATATTGATTAGTACATGAATTATTTACATCGACAATATTATTATAGAACATCAAACATAATCATGATCATTATTATTATTTTCAGTCTCATAAGTCCTGTAAAAATATTTATTAGTAACATTATCCATATTAATTTCATTATCAATTGCACATCGTTTAATAATAGCGTGATTATTATTCGGGGCATTTTTCCCTTTAGTCGAACCGCCCCCGCCAAGCTCGACTAATTCATGTTTTCCGCCCCCGTCCGACCAGGGCACTCAGAGCAGAAGTGGCCTTCTTTGCCACATTCCCAACATTCCCTTCTATTTCCGGTTTTTACCTCGCTTTTATTTTTGAAAAATTTTCCATTTCTGTTAGTTTTACTATTCTTTTCTTTATTATCTTTCCCTTTTTTATTAATTTCATTTGAATCATCTCTCCCTTCATTGAAATTTTTCCTTTTTCTATTTTCTGAATGAAAATTATTTTCCCCCTTATTTTTGAAACAAGTTTTTTGAATTAATTGAACCGCTTTCGCTCTCTCTATGGCTAATCTCAGAGACGCGACCCCTTCCATCTGTAATGCCCTTTTCACACAGCCGTCGGACAGGGTTGAAACAAATTGCGCGCAAGCGATTTTATCGCGCATCAAATCGGAGCATTCCGGGTATGCCATGCGAGCCAACCTCTCAATTTCTGAACCGAAAGCCGCTATGCTTTCCCCGAATCTTTGTTTTCTATTTGTTAATTGTGTGTAGTAATTTTGTAATGAGTGTGCCTCTCCGAAACGCAATTCTAATTTTGTTTTCAATTCCACGTACTCTAAATCTTCTAAATTTTGAATGTTTTCCAATACTGCACGCGCCTTCCCTCTTAAGCACGAAACCAAAACAGCTGTTTTTATTCTTGTTTCCCAACAATTCGCGTACGCGATCAAATCGAATTGAGCGAAAAATTCTCGAAGAGGGGCACTCCCGTCAAACGTATCAGGCTTTAACCTAAAACCCGTTTCTGTACGACGCGGAACACGCGGCCCGTGCACGTCCGCGAGCCTTCCGTCGGCCGACGACGGCCGCAATACAGCGCGAAAAGAAGCGCGAGACTCGATGCGTTCGCATGCATTCGCGGCACACCCGACGCGCTCACTCGCACCCGTCCCTCTCCGGAAGATGCACGTCACCACTATCGCCCGCGTCCGTGACAATATTTTTATTCATGGAAGGACTTATCTGTTTTACGCTGCGTAGCTCCTTTTGAAGTTGTCTGATCTCTGCCTCTCTCCGTCGTGTCGACTCCATATGCTCCTCTCTGGTACGCCGCTGCTCCTCGCGAAGTAGCTGTACCTTTCGCAGAACCGTCTGTAATACCAGCGTCATTGGAGAGATTTCCTGTGCTGCCGTGTTCGACGACTGCTCCATCGGTGGAATTCTCTGCTCCGTAACGGCCCTCGATGCACTTTCTAAATCCTCTGTTGACATCTTGCTTCGGGTGGCGATTGGAAAACGTAACATTCCACGGTCTCGACGAATTATCCCGAACGAGCCCCCAAATTGTTATGTCCGTCTGTCAGTTCGTCCGCACGACCGTCTCACGGAATCCGTTCGCGTCGCGAACGCGCACTCCCGAGCCGCCGGAATGAAGTACACGAGTATGTCGTTAGGAACAAGAAACGTTTATTGCACAAGAGAACACAGAAATACTCCGTATTGGAGCACAAAGAACGAGGTATAAGTTTGCGGATGAGAAGACACGTCCGATCGTTTCGACGGCTTCTCTCCAAATCTGTTTAAACATGGACGGCTTGTTGCCAGGCAACGCGTTTCTTCCTTTGATGACGGCGAACTCCGACGTATAACGGGCGACGATGCGATACGGGCATAACGCATGCAGTACGGGCATAACAATATTGCAAAAAATATGTTCGATTGTTATGTCCTCTCCCAAAAAAGAATAAATGATCGAAGGTCTTTTATCAAGGTTGGGAGACATTGCGTTTCAATATCATCGATTTCGATAGCAGCCAGATGTTGGCACTCAATCGATTAATTATGAAACTTGTTCGTATTTTGATATTTAAAATAATTAATAAATATTGTTTCTAGAAAAATTATATTACACCATATCTTGGCTGAAAAACGGTTGGAGACATATACCAGCGAATACTCTTTGTAATACTTTTCATTTATAATCATTTGTTTTTTTGTATTGTTTTTTGTTCATGGTAATAATCTCTTTTGTGATGTTTTTTTGTTGTCTTGTACGTCTTGACTGCAGTCCCCAAAATCTGTAATGTCTTACTACCACTCCGCATGACGTCATACCCCAAGCCTATGAATATCCCCCGCGCCCCGCATTCCCCTTGGAGTTCCCGAGTTAGAACTCTCACAGCATTACTACTTTAAATATACTTGCCAGTACAATATAGTTATTCTTATTATAATGAATTGTAGAAACAGAAAGGTGTTTCTTTTCCATGGATAAAACACTTTTAAAAAATTTTATTCTATATTCATTTCTTATTTATGAATTATTTAAATAAATTAACCATTTTAATTGATTTGATGGAAATAATATTGCATAAAATGAAAAATTCAGAGAGGTTTTATTTATATGAAATTGCATTTATTTACGAGCTACGTACTATTTTACTTGTTAAATAAGTATGTAATTGTTTTCTGAATTTCAATCTTTATTTTCAGTTTCTTCAAGTATCTCAAAATCGCAAAAAAAATCGGTTTATGTTTTGAATCTGGAAGAAATATGGCGAAAAGTGCCTAATAGCATACTCGAGGCATGCAAAAAGAGTGAGAAATTACTTTCAAAAGATAGACAGTCATTGAATAGAGTCGTGGCTGATTATATGATCAATGATATCAAAGTCACCTCACGAGTATTAGCACAAGAAATTTCTCACAATATCTGCGAAACATATCCCCTAACATTTAAAGATATAATCGGCAATGAACAGTGGGGTAGTGGAATTGAAACTCTAAACAGCAAATATATAAAAGTACACAGTATATGAAACACACTAGACAACAAAAGAAGAGATCGTTCCGACAGCGATGATGCGGATAATGAGTTAAAGAAAAAAGAAGCACTCTTGTTAAGACATCAGGACGAATATGATTGTGTTAAATATGCACCCAAACTACCCAGCACAGAGAATTCTACAATTCAAGAAGCCAAACGTCTCCGCTTAATCTATTTATTCAATAATATTGATAAGCGAGATTCAAAGGAAATATCTCGATTGATGGAGGAAACATATTCTACCCAACGTGCAGTCATAAATTATAAAAATAGAGATTTACTGAAGCTTTCAACGGAGTGACCTTTTCTTGAAGATCTCGATTATTTTGTCTAGCACAGTTGCATATTGTTAGGAAAAGACGTCAGCAAAGTTTTGGGTAGACTCTATTAAAAGAATTAAGCCACTTCGACAATATTTGCAATTTTGTAAACGAGGAAATAATGATGAAAAGACGGAAATTATTAATGACTGCAAAGTTGCTATTAAAGTAAGAAAGGATCAAAAATTCCAAAAATATTAGTAATTTTTAAATTACTCGTAAGCTATTTCCGAGAGTCAGAAAACTTGTTGTTTAAAATAATTAGTGTAAGTTACATTTTAATAATGTTCAGATTTGATGATAATGAAAGTATAAAATGGTTAAAATTAATTATTATAGATTGTTCAGATGCCGATATAATAACCAGCGTACATTCTCAGTATCCTGTGCTTATCAAGAGGTATTTATATATTGAATTTTACATACTTTCTATCTCCATTTGAAATTGATTCAATTGATACTTTTCGTTGTGTGTGAATTTTATTAATATTTCTATATATATTTTTACATATATTTTTTTAATAACTTCTGTTCATTGACTGCATTTTTATTTTAATAAACGCGTTTCTAGGAGATAACTTTTGCCTGGGATATAAACATGGAAGAGCTTGTGTGATGATAGATAATGTCCCTCTTTTGCAGTCGACAATTTAATGATTACGATTGAGAACATTGCCCTCTCTTTTTTTTCTCTCTCTTCAGTCAAATAATGCAATTAATAAAATATCTTTGTTCGCAGCATGCATTCATATTATATATTAAAATTTATAAGATCTATCTTTACATTACATAAACGAAGCGAGTAATTACTGAACAACTTCTGAAAAGAGTAATTTTTTGTCGTTTATAAAAATTATATATTGTTATATATACCAACCATAAAAATATTGTCAATATATTGAAGAAATTAAAAAATGAAACTTCGAATAAGAACTTATAATCCTTTTTCCGAAGATCTTGGGATAAAGAAGAGATTATAATTGAAATATATAGTATAATACTTTAATATACACATAGAAACATGATGAAATACAAATTTGTTTCGAAATAACGTATAATGAATGTAAAATATATTTGTATATTAATAGATTTCGTTCTCGTTTTTTGCGGTGCAAATAACAATAAATAACGGTCTATATCGAGCTAAATTTATATTATAATTTATTTATATTATAATTTGAAAACAATATTAAATCCATTTAAGCCTGGTTTATGCTTCGGCATTAATCTTAGTCTTAAAATTAGTCCTAACTTAATCTTAAGTACTGGTTTATGCTTCCCTCGAAATTCAAACTGCGCCTGCGCATACGTAAAGAAACATAAAATATATATTTTTTTCATTTTATATAAATAATTGCGAAATGACACAGATAACTATATATAACGACTTTTATAATCAGCCAGAAGAATTATTAAATTACAAATTTGTAAATTGCAAAATTCATTAAAATTAGTGCACAATGATTACGATCAATAATAATAAAGTAAAAGATTTATCAATAATAAATCGATTTATCAATAATAATAAAGTAAAAGACATAGAATATAAGAAAATAAATGTTAACTATAAATAACATTAATAATTGCATTGCA
>NW_017255961.1:7298-7805 GCF_001594055.1 Mycetomoellerius zeteki
AAAATGAGCCGAAGCATGTAAGCGCTTTAGTAAAGTAAAAAAGTTTCACGCTGCGATGGTCGTGTAATTTGCGCAACGTCTCCCGCGCTTGACTCCTACTGCCCTTGTTCTTTCATTGTTTTTTGATTACGATCAACAATAATAAAGTAAAAGATTTATCAATAATAAATCGATTTATCAATAATAATAAAGTAAAAGACATAGAATATAAGAAAATAAATGTTAACTATAAATAACATTAATAATTGCATTGCATAATATGTATCATTAAAAAATTGAAAATGTTCGCATAAAATTGTAATTGATGTATATTATATAAATACGTTTTATATCTGTATTGTCACGCCTTTTCCCAGGCGTCGATGAGGTGCGGAGCGCGCGCGGGAGCGCGCTCCGGGGAACGACGGATCAATCGGATCGGAGGGCCGGCGACGGCCCTCGTACGAGAGGGTTCCTCACGCGGTCGACCGAGAATCGTGAGCCGCGACAAAGTTGGGCGCCAGACGT
>NW_017255962.1:0-642 GCF_001594055.1 Mycetomoellerius zeteki
TATTTTACATCAAAATATCATTATAAAACCAACATTATGAAGACCAACAAAGCTCACAACATTTCTCTATGTAATCATCACTTACCTTTGGATGGTTTAAATTAATAACTCTTTCCAAACCAATGAATAATACATAACTTGCAGCATTAATTGAGTTAGCAATTCCATAAACTGAATGTGCAACGGGAATGCCTCTTCGCATAGTGGAATTATCATGAACATCATCAAGCCTGCAAAAATACATAGATGAAAGCTATACGTATCTATAAGTATCTAATAATTCAAAATTAAAGTAATGAGAATAAATAAATTAATTAAGAGAAATAATCCTATTTTTGGACATTCACAAGATGAATTTAAGTGCTTAAATATTTCGGTGTTAATTTATATACATATTAAATTCTGTAAACCACACGCTAAAAATCTTTTTCAATCTTGAAACATAAATAAAACTTAAATATTAATATTACGTATTAAATTGACAAGTAATTCAATAATATTGATGCTAACAAGAATGTTAGAAAGATTATAATAATTTGATGCTAATGTAAGTTTTTTAAAAGCTGCAAGTTATTTGTTGCATCTCACTGTTAAATCTATCAGCGACACTGAAGTCGCTCGTGCACAGGAAGAAGTCGGTCG
>NW_017255963.1:0-1330 GCF_001594055.1 Mycetomoellerius zeteki
ACAATTAATTATATAGATACTAGACAACAAGCGTACGCTAATTTGATCGAGAATGCTGTCGCGGATTCGTATATACAATGTAATGCGTGCGTATCACGCGACGGGTCGCTCCGAATTCGTCGGTCGCGGGACGCGGAAGCGCGCCAGCCAATCCGGTTATCGCGGCGCGATCGCGGTACGCGGCGCGGCGATTTGCGAAGCGTCGCTTCCCCGATGCAATGGGGAAGCGCGGAGTAATCGAGGGCCGTCGACCCCAAGAATGTTTGGGAGGGTGGAGAACACTCCACCCTTAGCTCGTGTCGAGGCCCGCGGCTTTTATGGTGATCGGTACGGACGGTAAGTGGAGTCGGGAGCGGCACGTGGTGTCGTTGTCGGGAACGCCCGACGGTGACCGAGAACGATCCCTCGACCACCTTTTCTCACGATCACGTTTTTGGCCGGAGTGGAATCGGGTGGAGGAGCGGGTAGCGTATCGTTACCGAGAACACTCGGCAGTGACTGAGAACAAATCCCTCAACCACTCTGGTTTACGATACTCTGGTGAGTCGGCTTTCGCGGCGTCGAGAACGCTCGACGGTAACCGGGAACTGTCTCCCGACCGCTCTGGTACCTTGAAATGCCAGGAGTAATTTTCGAGGAAGGTTTCAGAGTAAGGCTCGGAGAAGCAAAAAGGAGACGAGTCTGTTAATCGCCTTATCTCTTATACTAACTGTCGCTCCCGCTCGTATTGTTCCGGAGTAATTCGGCGCTTTCCGCTAGTGAATAATACGAGCGGGGGTTAACGCGGTTCGGCTCGATTCGCGCCTGTTCGCCGGTCTTCGGCGGAGCGGCGGTTTTCCGTGTGTTGCCTCGCGATGTTTCGCGGGTCACGGATCGCCGGTGGCACCTGTGAATTTATTTTTGGTTTGTTAAAAATAATGTGGGCGCACTGCGCCCTCCTCGCTGTTGCCCCTGATAGCGGGGTGCAGCGGCATCCGACGGAAGACCCGTCGGGAACGATGCCTTTGTGGGTGCATCGTTATAACCTTTACTATAACCTTCGAAAACGCAGATCCCGACGAAGTCCGAAACGCCATAACCGGACAACCTCCAGACTCCATTGCTCCCTATCTCTCATCGTTCCTTCATAAAAGCCAAGATTTTTTGTTTTTACTAAAAAAAAGCACCGTAACCTTCAAATAACCTTGAAAATTGACCTCAAGGTCAAAACCAACAATGCAGAAAGATGGCCCCCATTGTCCTGAACAACTTTTGTCCGAAGCATTTTTCTCTAAAACACTTATTTTTCAAAATATTTTGGGTGAGGGATTAAAATGGGACACCCTGTATA
>NW_017255963.1:3282-13898 GCF_001594055.1 Mycetomoellerius zeteki
GATACAAAAACAAATTATGCGAGAGTGGTTTCCTAATTATTACTGTGCTTGGGATAATGATGGAAATGAATAGAATCACGAATAAAAGGTAAAAATATACAAGACGATTATAACATAAAATAAAAATATATATTTTTTTTAAAGAAAAATATCTATAAATGCCGAAAAAACTTGACAAAACTGAACAATAAAAATAAAACTTATGTACTTTATATAAAATAAAATTTATGGTTTTCCAAAAGATTATTGTGTATTTTCTTCATATAAAAATTTATTAATCAATTCATAAATTAGTTCCATTAATTTCGTTTGACGTTCCTCGTTATTTGCCATTTTGTCTATAGCATTACTAAGTTGACAAGTAGCTTCCGCTTGTAGTTTCATGGCTTCTGCCAATGTCTGTAAAGATAAAAAATTATTCTAATTAAATGAAATTTAAATGTATCATCTTTGAATTTATAAAAAGATCAATCTTTATTGCATCAGCATGTTTGTCTGCTATTTCTTCGAATGCTTCTCGTGCATCAGCTAATTGAACACCCAAACGTACATCTATAATTAAAATAACTTTATTTAATATTAAAAATAGAAACAAAATTTTTTAATTGTGAATTATAATAAAGTACTTACTCCTTGTTCGTTTTCTTTTTCCTGTGTTTAATAATACAATAAAGGATTAATAATATTTAGCGTTTGTAAATTATTTGAATTAAAAAAAGTTCGTAACTTTTACATATTGTAATATTAATATGTAGCTAACATATATAGTACCTTGTGATGTTGATGGAATACATAAAGATGAGGCATCTTGTATTACATTTTCATTTTGAATGACATTTTCATCTTGTGTTAAATTGTCATTTTGTATTACATTTTCATTACAATTTTCGTAGTCATATTGTATCATTGTGTCTGTATCATTTTCAGTTAAATCGGCTAAAAAAATTATATATTTTGTTAATCCATTAATTTTCATTAAAAAAATTATATATTTTGTTAATCCATTTAAAACATACAGAGGAAAAATTAAAGACATGAACCATTTGTCTCTTGTGGCAGTTGAGCAATAATAATAGGAGCTGGAGCATCATTTAGTAATGTTGAGTTTCCTGCAGATAATTCCTCAATAGCATTCTATAAGATTATAAAACAATTATAAGACAAAATATATCAGATCAGCATATACGTGTGCACGTGTAATAAATTATTGTAAAACAATTTTTTTATTTCTTACGTTATGTTCTTCCGGGAAACTATCCGGTACATTTGACAAGCCTTGACCAATTATGCCTAAAATTCTTTTATCTAAATCAGTCAAAGTTATTTGAACTGGATTATTTCCAGTGGCTGGATTTTCTTTTCTTAGTTTTTGTATTTTCTCGGATACTTTTGATTTATGATCTCGCCATGTCTGTGTGTAACAAAATTAAAATATTATTGAATTAAATATAAAAGTATTAATTATATACCATATACTTACAGTCTTCTAAGATTTTATATCTTTTGCTTTTCCATGTGGAACTAATAAATTTAAATAAGTTACTAACTCTTGCCATTGTTTTTCTAAATCATCATGCGCATTCATAGATGTAAATTTTCCTGAAGCAACTTCTGGATGTTGTTCTATATAACTTACTAGGGCCTCAATTTGTTGCATGGTGGCCCTTCCTTGGCGAATTCTTTCCTTTTTTCTGAGAAAACATTAATTTGTGTATATACATATACATATATGCATAAAAGGCATATACATTAAAATATTAATTAATAACATTTTGCCCATCAATTATTAAAAATTGATTTTACATAGCTATTTTCTTTTTCAATATAAGAAAAAACCAACGCTACTTATTGTTGCAATCAATTTTTATAAAATTTTTATCATATAAAATAATAACAAAATAAACATTTCGTCCTTTAAATTAGGTCATCCTCAGTATTTAAAATTACAGTTAAATTACATATTAAACATAACATTGAAAGTAGCATGTAATAATTAGCGTCGTTATGATTAAATTTTGTTCCTTACGTTTCGATGGCGTGTCAATTTGTGTATTTTGTTATTATTTTATATAAGAATTTTATAAACATTGATCCCAACAATAACCAGTTATGCTTCTTTCTTATATTGTGATTGATTTATTCATAGTGCCTTGTCATTTTATATTATCTTTTTGTATTATTTATAAATTATTTTATATGTACTTACTGTGACATCGTATTTATATATTTTAATTATGTATCTAACACGAGACGACTGCGTGAATCACAGATAATATCAATCAGTAACAATCAACGGATCAATTTCAAATCAAATTTACTACCTTTGACCTCTAATCATCATGGATCCATCGAAGACCTTTTAACTTTCCTAAACTTATCGAGAAATGTGTATGAAGGAAGAGATTTGATGGGTTCAATACTACAGCGATGGAGTTATATCAATTCGAATATAGTCCTTTCGATAACGACGTCGGTATCGTATCTTGTACCGATCTCGCGTCGCTATCCTGAGTTACAGAATAGTTTTTTCGTTATACCATCGTTAGCGCAACCGAAAATTGTCGCTTCATAACGATAACGACATTATCGTTAGGAAGTTACAGAATAGGCCTACAGGCGGGGCATAATGGTCACGACAATGAGATCCTGTCGATTATCGAGGAACTTCGAGAAGCCGGTTTCGTTATAAATTGACGTAGCGCGATACGCGTCATTCAGTTGATATCGAAATACCGATCAGCAAGTTTGGACTATCGCTCGGAGGAGGAGGAAACGTGACGTACTATCAGTGGAGCGGATCGCTCAGAAATTACGTATGCGATAACGCTTGTTTATATAGCAAAGACACGTTTGCTTAAAAGAAATGCTCTCTTTATTCTCTGTCTGTACAACGGCTTATATGCTTACAATAAGAAGAAGAAATACACACACACATTTCGCTGCTCGCACTACCTCCTCACGCACCGCGGGGCAGCGCCATCTTCACGCGACTACCGAGATCAATTAAGTAAGTATGTCACGAAGATAAGATCCTCGATCGATGTACATTTATTATAAACGGACTTAGCGCTAACATACCGCCCACCAAGATTAGAGTGTTAATCTTTCTTATCAGATATATTGGCTATGGGCAATTTGCACAATTTATGAACGGAT
The DNA here is from genome assembly GCF_001594055.1 of Mycetomoellerius zeteki. Classification (NCBI taxonomy): domain Eukaryota; kingdom Metazoa; phylum Arthropoda; class Insecta; order Hymenoptera; family Formicidae; genus Mycetomoellerius; species Mycetomoellerius zeteki. The sequence continues at coordinate 6,439 of NW_017255963.1, forward strand.
CGTTTGCAGACGCCACTAGATGTACGCACGGTGACGATTCGCACCAAGCCATCTTCGCCTCTATGTACCTCTATCACTCGTCCTGTTTTCCATTTCAAAGGGGGTGAATTATCTTCCTTCAAAAGTACAAAGTCATTGATTTGTAGGTTCTCTTGCTTGTTCTTCCATTTGAAGCGATTCTGCAAATTCGAGACGTATTCAGCCGCCCACCTTTTGCAAAAATCCTGCACCATCCGCTGGATTAAAGCCCACCTATCTAGACGGTTGATCTTGATGTCCGATAAATCGTTGTCCGGGAGGCTAAGCAACGGTTCTCCCACCAAAAAATGTCCGGGTGTTAACGGCAGTGTATCCAAAGGGTCAGATGACATTGGCGACAAGTCTCGAGTTTAAACGGGTTTCTATTTGGACCAGGGCTGTTGTCAACTCCTCGAACGTGAATAAAGTAGTGCCCATAATTCTCTTCACGTGGTACTTGCAAGATTTAATTCCAGCTTCCCACAAACCACCCAAATGTGGGGAATAAGGAGGTATGAAAACCCATTCAACGCCTTCCTGCTGTAGAACATCACCAACTGACCCTATGGATGCGTGGATGAAAGCGTAAAGCTCGGCCAGTTCACGTCGGGCTCCCACGAAGTTCGTGGCGTTATCACAGATTTTGCGCGGTATTCCGCGCTTTCCGATGAATCGGCGCAAAGTTGCTAAGAAAGCCGTGAAGGTTAGCTCGCTAGTTGTCTCGAGGTGGACCGCCTTGGTAGCGAAGCAGATAAATAGTGCGACATATGATTTGCATGTCTTCCGTCCACGGCCCTTATTGATAAGCGTGACGATTGGGCCAGTAAAATCGACACCATAAATGCTCGGGACGGTTGAATTCTGTCAGCGGGCAATGATCCCATGGCTTGCGTCAATCCTCGAGGACTATTTTTGGCGCACCACACACAAGAGCGACAGATCTGGCGTTAAGTTTCGTGCATTCAATGGCCAGTATCGACTTCGTATTGATGCTAATAGCAATTGTGGCCCCGCGTGCAACAACTTGCGATGCTCTCGCTCAGCCAGCAAGCGTGTCACCTTGCAGCGCGCTGGAAGGAGTATGGGATGTCTCCGTTCAAAACTCCTAGGGGCTGCCTGGAGTCGTCCGCCCACCCTGATGATGCCGGCTTCATCCAAAAAAGCATGCAACTTATGTAGAGAACTCGTGGTCTTCAATTCACCATTTTCCCGGGAATCTCCATCATGCGGAAAGTAGAGTCTCTGAGAGTACTTAATTATCTCTCAATGGGATAGCTTCAATTCCGATAGAGTCAATTTGCCTGTAACTTTGTGATCGTTTCGACAATTATTAATAAACCTGAAGCAGTAAGCTAATGATCGTTCAATTTTTGTTAAGGTATAGAACAATCCGTAACGAGTTTGCCAATTACATCGTTTGGCCGTATAGACGGAGATGCGTTCATATTACAAATCCGTGGGTTCTTCTTTGCCTCATCCTCAGCGTTGAACAAGTCCTCTTTGTCAAGTTTGCAATGCATTTCCTCATTGATTTCAACAGGATTCAAATCTATCAGCCACATAAGGCCATTCCACCACAAAGAATTGTTTCGTAGCTGAGCAGGCGTCGCTCCTCGTGAGATCAAATCCGCAGGATTATCCGAACTCCGCACGTGCCTCCAGCACAACGCAGGTAGAATTTCAATGATTTCGGTTACCCGATTAGCCACAAAAGGCTTCCATCGCGAAGCCTCGCCACGAAGCCAGTGCAATACAACCATGGAGTCTGACCAAGCAAATATCCCATCAATGTTTATAGTAATAGCATGCTTTACCTGATAAATTAACCTCGCCAGTAATAACGCACTGCAAAGTTCTAATCTTGGTATGGACAATCTCTTTAAGGGTGCAACTCTTGCCTTGGAACATAAAAGATTTACAGTAACCTTTCCACTAGTCTCGCTTATCGACTGAACATAAACACAAGCGCCATAAGCAGTCTCGGACGCGTCTCTGGATTAACGACCATACGTGGCACGCGAATTGTGTTTACTTCTGACAAATTTCTTTGAAAATCCTTCCATTTATTTAAAACCTTCTCTAGGAGCGGATCGTCCCAATCTATTTTGGTTTCCCAAAGAGCTTGCATTAAACCTTGGCTATCGTTAGCACAGGACCTATCAAACCTAACGGGTCAAACAATTTGCTTATAGCTGACAGCATTGTCCGTGGCTACATGAGACATTATTAGCGCGGTAAATAGAAACTCGTCCAAAGTTGGATTCCATTCAATGCCTAATGTTCGAATAACATCGTTCGCATCAATATCCAAGGGCATGTTATATTCTCGCGAATCCATAGGCACTCCTGCCAATGCTTCAGAGACGTTCGAACCACTTATGAGCTTCAAATCCACCTTCGCATAACAATTCAGTCAATTGGCTCTGTAAAGCGCGTGCATCTTGGATCGTATTTGCTCCCGATATTATGTCATCAACATAAGTATCCTTCAGCAACGCTTGGGCAGCGAGGGGATAACGCAAATCGCCCTCTGCAGCTAACTGCCGCAAACATCTAATCGCTAAATAAGACGCGCAAGCTTGTCCGTATGTAACGGTATTTAAACGATACTCCTCGACGGGTTTGTCAAATGAGGAATGCCATAATATGCGTTGAAAGTCACGATCATTCTGATGTACCAAAACTTGGCGGTACATTTTCTTCAGATCGGCAGTTACTACTATTCTGTAAGTTCGAAACCGTACAATTATATCTATTAAATTGTCTTGTAAAACTGGACCGACACAAGTAGAGCCTCGTTCAAAGACACGCCCCTTTTATTTCTAGCGGAGGCATCGAAAACTACGTGCAGTTTGATGCTAGTACTAGATTCTTTCAGCACTCCATGGTGAGGCAGATACACTACATTCCCACAATTACTAGAACTAGCGATAGACATGTGTCCCAAGTCAGCATATTCCTGCATAAACTTAATGTAACGCTCATGAATAACTTTGTTGCCCTTAAGAGTGCGCTCCAAGCTATTTAATCTTTTAAGAGCTATTTCCTTATTGTTACCGATGGGTACATTTTGTTCGCGAAACGGTAACCTTACTATGAATCTGCCGTCATTGGCTCGCGTGATAGTTTGCTCGAAGTGTAACTCGCATTTTATTTCTTCACGAGACGGTGTTCGTGCCTTTTGTTGATCATAATTTTCCAATTTCCAAAATTGCTCTAGAGTTTCATTCAACGTTTCAGACGATTTCAATGAGCAAGTTAATACGTTTGTTGCTCTCTGCTTGGCTACCAAATTCTTGAACGCTACTAATGGGATGGATCCTGCCACTATCCAACCCAGCTTCGTATTTTTCAATACTAAATTGTCCTTGCCGAGTTCTATTTTGCCCGTTTCTAACAAGTCGAAAAAGAATTCCGCGCCTAGCAACATATCCACCGGACTGCACGTGAAAGTTAGCATCAGTTAGCGTGTTATTAGCGGGCAATTGCAATGCATCGCGATCTATCTTTATAGACGGCAGATCCCCCGTGATTTTGGGAACGACTAAGCATCGAGCATTGATTTCGAAATTGAAACATTGCGATCTCGCATGGACGTCGCAAGTGCTATGTATCGTATTCTCGATTTCATTCAACCCGGTTACGGTCTCAAAGGTTCTATTACGTTTTAAACCTAACCTATTGTGAGTTGACTGAGCTATAAAATTTGCCTCACTCGCGCTATCCAAAAGTACCCGAATCGGAACGCTCGAGCCGTTGCGGTGTGTCGCTGCCAGTATAGCCGTGGCCATGAGTACGCACCTTCCTTTTTCATCACTCGAAGCGTGATGAACAGCAATATTGAAGAGCGATTGCCCATTGTCTACTTGACTTTGTGATCCTGAAACCTCTAAAGTACCAGAATCCTTGCTAGACCGTGGATGGCATAGCGTGTTATGTCGCCGAGAACATTCTCGACATGAGCTCATTCAGCATGCCTTTACGTAATGATCGTGCTTGAGACAATTTAGACACAGTTTTAATTGTTTGACCTCCTTGACGCGATCGTCCACTGATAAGGCTAAAAATTTCTCACAAAAATATATGAAGTGATTTCCATTACAGAGATAGCACTTACCTGAATTCAAGGATGTAGTCAGAGCGTTTGTCGCTTGATTAATGGTGTAATACCTTTCGTGGAAGAATGCGACTTTGAATGTGCAGATGTACCTTTACCACGCATTTCTCCCTCCTTTGACCTTTCAGATTTATCCATGGATCTAGATTCAATCCGCTCGAGGGTTTGATATCTCCTTTTCAGAAATTCGAACAGGTCATCTAATTTTGCTTCTTCATCTGACTTTATTTCCTCCTTCCAGGCTCGAAGGGTTTTGCCATCGAATTTGGACTCCATCATATGCATTATCAGTTCGTCCCATGTATTTGTGGGTGCTCCTAAAACCTTTAACATTCGCAAATGTCTAGCAGTGTGGTCAACTAAATCCCGAATTGCCCTTGCGGATTCCCTTATTACTGTCGGCATCACGAACAAACATTGAATGTGTTTTTTCTTGAGTGATCTCGGATCATCATACCTTTGTTGCAACAATTCCCATACAGTAGAGTAATTCTGCCCGGTTATCTCGATTGATTCTATTATTTTCGCGGCTTCGCCGTTAACCGACGATACTAAATATTGAAATTTCTCGACGTTCGACAAGTGCGCCTTGTCGTGTATAATTGATCGGAAACTGTCTGAAAAATACTTCCTCTCTTCAATTTTGCCATCAAAACGCGGAAGAGTGATAGTGGGCCACTTGACTCTATTATCTACGTAATTGGCCCCGCTGTATTAGCTACACGATCTAAAATGTCCGTTTGTCGACCAAGTATGGCCGCCAGCGCGTCATTGTCTCTCGCTTGCGTCGTGGTGGCTGATTGGCCGCCCAGACCCCCGATCTGAAACTGTTGCATCAGCTCTGTTTGTTGCTGCAGCAGTTTCGTTATCGCGTCTGTATTCTGCGATGCAACGTCTGCATCGGACTTCTGCTTGATGGATTATTTCAATAAAGTTTTTACCTCGAAGTGTTTTTCTTCGACATGCTCCTCTTCCGCTATGTCTTCTGCGGAAAGTTCGCCTAGTCGTACCAACAATTGCCTTTGAATGTTCTCGAACTCACGATATGCTTCCTCAAGCTTCTCTAGCCTCGCTTCGGCTAGATCCTTGTCGCTCCCGAGGCCCTGTTCGCTCGTTTGCCTTGCTTCCATCACTCGCGTCCACAATCTCGTCATCTTGGCCTTGGCGTATCCTCGCGCCCTGCGTACCACTGCATTCTCACCGTTATCGATGTGCTGAGTAAGCACGCATGGGCCGTACCACTCAAAGCCAAGGGTGGGAACGAGGTGACGAAAGCGATTGCAAAGATAATTCGAGACGATGGAAGATGTCCGAAAAATTTGCAGACCGACAAAGGAAAGGAATTTTACAACTCGAATGTGCAGAAACTCTTGAAGAAACACAACATCAATCATTACTCTACATATTCTGTAATGAAGGCATCGGTCGTTGAGTGGTTCAATCGTACGTTGAAGAATGATATGTGGAAACAATTTACGTACAATGGAAACTATAGATGGATCGACATGCTACCACGCCTCGTATCAGATTACAACTCGCGAAAGCATCGAACTATCGGCATGCGACCTGTCGATGTTACTCCTGCGATCGCCGACAGGCTCTTAACCACGGTGTACAATCATGTAAAGATTGCCGCACCTGCGCGATTCAAAGTGAGTGACTCGGTTCGCGTGAGCAAATTCAAGACGATCTTTGAGAAAGAATACACGCCGAATTGGACTACGGAGGTCTTTAAAATCATCAAAGTACAACAAACTAATCCAGTGACGTACCTATTGGAAGATTCTTGCGGAAAATCCATCGTTGGAGGATTCTACGAATACGAACTGCATCGCGTCGCTAATCCTGACATGTATCTCGGAAAAGTGTTGCGTAAGAAGGGAAACTTGGTTTACATGAAATGGTTGGGATTTGACAATTCGCACAATTCATGGATTCATAAAGACAATGTATTATAAAATTATACATTATATTATACATTAAAGTATTACATATATTCATTATAAATATATATATTAAATATTACACATAGTATACATATTTTGCATATCATACATTTTATACATATTATACATTTTATACATATACATTTCATACATATTATACATATTATACATTTCATACATTTCATACATATTATATATATTATACATTGTATACATATTACACATTGTATACATATTATACATATTACATATTTATACATATGCGAAATGCGTTTTATTTACATCGGTAATGTCCCCATGGCAGCGTGTTGGTGGAACCTGATACGATATATCGCTTATCATCGTGCGGACTAAGAGCAATTTTCGTTTCCAATATCGTGTACACCTCGTGCAATTTTGATCTAATGCACGACTGCTTGCGCGTCATTTCGATTGCGTCGTTCAAGCAGCGTGTGTAATCCTCAAACGTTATGGATTTTGTCACAATGCTGCTCTTGACACCCTTTGCCTTTTTCGTATCTTTCTTTCTTTGCACACGTAAAGCATACATTTTCGCTCTAAGCCCGACGAAATCAGTCATGATGATACTGTTATTGTCGTCTTTCATTAAGCCTGGAACTTTTTTATTCGCGAGCGGAATACCGTACGCGTTATCAACAGAGTAATCACTCGTGTCAAATCTATTGATATCGCGTTTCATGATATCGTAAACGTCATCACATTCCACATGGTATATGAGACTGTCAGTATCCATATACATAATTTTACATTTGTCACGAAACAGCGGTGCCATGTACTCGTGAAATTCGTACAAACACGTTTTAGATATATCGAGGATACACATACTCACGTATATCGGTTTGTCGAACTTCACCTCGAGTTTACGCAGTTCTATCGTGACCAGATTCTCCGAAAAGACGCTATGACTGTGGAAGTTTGGTTTGGCGATCATTGCCTCTGCATCCATTTTGTTAATAATTTTACATCGACGCGATTGCGCACATTCTCCATGGTCTTGCCAAATACCGCGTTATTTATCAGTTTGTATAAATTTTTTTCAAAATCGTTCTTTGCCAATGTTCTAAATTTGGTGTTTAATTCTATATAATCGCGGAGCCATGGAGCTTGCGCGAATTGTAGTATACGGTGAACCTTTGCGATACGGAGACCATGACGAGTACACTGCTGCAGGTTGCGATAGTGGATGACGTAACGTTGCTTATCGCATAATGTTGCGAGAAGCTTGTCCTCACGCTTGCCGGGTGGTTTCTCACATGTTGGACAGAATGGTAGGTCAGTGTGCGCGAGTAGTATATGGGAAGCACTGGCCGGTCAAAACAAACCCCCTCCACTTCCCTTCGGCGTCAAAACAAACCCCC
>NW_017255963.1:14011-17031 GCF_001594055.1 Mycetomoellerius zeteki
AGAGAGAGAAAGGTACTTTGTCGTGCGACAAAAGTCTATCGTATGCGAATTTGTATCCTTATTTGGCGCATGTGCGTGATGTGCGAATTATATGTAATCTTACGAAAAAACGGAAATAATGTATATTTTTATTTTTTTTACTTTGGTTAAATACTTGTTGGCTTTTGGCGCCCCCCTAACACCGGCGCCCAGGGCCTAGGCCCCTTTGGCCCCCCCCTTTACACGGGGCTGCATACATCTTCAATCTTCTGATTCGATAGGTAACTACTATAAGCTGCTCAGTAGTCAGTCCGCCATCTCTTGGATTGCACTTTTGCTTATTTCGTTTGTTATCTTCCGAGCTTGCGGTCACAAAAGCACATGCATCTTTCTCATTTTCTTTATCTGCATCGCTATGCTCGGGTTTTCCATCTTTAATCCATTTCCTGCAGAACTTCTTTATATGTCCTACCTTTTTACAATAAAAACAATCTCTTGTTTCTGTTGCTCTCATTTCCTTTCCAGTACTAGGAGAATTCGCGCGCGGTTTTGAATAAATCTTCCTTTCAGTAGAAGTATTTCCTTTCTTCTTATTTGTTACAGTAGCTAGCGCATTTGAAACTTCCTCATCCTGAGACAATCTATTTTAAAAAACCCGCTCTTGAAGCTTATGAATCGTTTGCGAGATAGGTTCAACACTATCCCACGCTGTTATAAGAGCCCCAAACTTCGCTGGTAGACTTCCCAGAATCTTTGCCATTACTGCCGTTTCAGAAACTACTTCACCAACATCAGTAAGCTGCCTGGCCATATTTTGCACTTTAGCGACATGCTGTACGACAGAGTCGTTTGCAGCCATTTTGTATTCGTGAAATTTCTGGAATAAAAGCAATTTATTTGATTCTGAGGTTCTCTCATGCTGGTTAATTTTGCCCACATATCATGTGCCGTTTGACACGTAATCAAATATTCCAACTGAGTATAATCAATCGTCGATGAAATGAGAAATGTTGCTTTGGCGTTGTCCTTAATCCATCCTTTAGCCGCTTCTTCCTGATCAGGTTTCACGCGAACACCGGTAACCACCTCATAAATTCCATGTGCAATGAGTATCGAAACCATTTGGAACTTCCAATATGAAAATTCTTTCCATCGAACTTAGTCAGACTTCTTGTCAAGAGATCTTCCGACATCTTGTCCCCTTCAGTACTTTGTATCGTATCGTTGAAAAAGAAAGCACTACTTTTATGTTTATATCCGAAATCACCTTTTACGCGCGACTTGGGCCCATAACCTGTTGGGTTTTCCTTTTAATTAAAGCAAGTAAAGTTCAGATATACTTTTTCTTTATTCACACACAAAAACACGTCTGATCAGGAAGGATCTTACAGGACGAATGAATATAAACCAAAATGATCGTAAGCACAACAAAAGAACGTGAAAACATAAGAAGTTTCAAAAGAAAATCACATCCGTGATACAAGGCGTGAAATACAAATAGACTTATTTAACTAATTACAACACTTGAGACAAGGAAAGGGATCTTTCCTTTCCCTCTGATTCGCTTAATTCTCTTGTCAGTTTAATAGAAGAATTGCTGCTCGGGTTAATAAGACAGAATAATGGATTAGATATTGCTCATTTTATTAATAGTTTAACCAATCTTATTCCAGCTAGACCTCAGTCTATTAATTCTTCCAATTTGAACAGTCGTTTGGGGCCCTTCGGCGCCCTCCATTAACTTGCTTTTTTTTATTACTACTGCAACAGAGACGGCTAACACAAAGAAACCAATTAAGAGTTTAACCGTCTTACAGTGGAACTGCCGAGGTCTTCTCGGTAACTTGCCCCAGGATCAGTCTCTATTGTTTAAGTATGATATTATGTGTTTACAAGAGACGCTTTTGCGACATAAAGTTTAGCACAGCATCTCATATACAAATTAGGCAGGATATTAAGGAGCTGATAGAGAAACCGTCATTTTCGTAAGGAAGGATGTTAGGTTCGACACGTTAGACCTTACTTCATTCCGACATTCCTCCTGGGAAATTCAGGGGATCGAGCTGCAGCTTGACGCACATAATGATTATAAATATCTATAGACATTCGAACAGCGTTACACCTCCAGGTACACTGGACGCATTATTGAACTTTATCAACAAATTTAAATATGTGCTAATTGTAGGAGACCTTAACGCGCATCATATGAATTGGTATTGTGAGTACGCGGACACGGCAGGACACGCTGAGCAGGGAACTGGACAAATACGAGTTCGTAATTCTAAATGAAGACGCCCCCACTCTGATGCAACCGCCGGAACGCAGGAGGTCTGTAATTGACTTATCAATAGCTTCGCCTGCCCTTGCACTAATTGCCATCTCAAAAACGGAAGATCTCTACAGTTCGGACCATTATCCGATTAACACCTATTTGGCCGGCAAGATTAAGGAAACTCGTCAGTGTTGTGCCATTCCTACTACGGCACGGTTCGAGAATCCACAAGGACTTGGGAGCACAATAATATTTACACTTTTTTTTGTAACTTTTCAGAATAAATAACAGTTTAACTTTATTCACACTGTTTCACATTTATTTAGTATTACTCCTTCCTTCGAGTACGCTAAATAATCTAATGTTTTCCCAACGTCTACTGTCAAGTCTGTCATAATAGACCAGGCAAATTAGCTCAATTTTAATGAAAAAAGGAAAAAAAATTTATCCGAAATCCGACTATTGGGGGTGGTGAAGGGACTTATAAGGATGAAAAAAAAAATTAATGTCCAAGCGGCCGTGAGGTAACCTGTTTACTAGGGGGGTTGAAAGGGGGTAAAAATGGTTTTTGGCGATTTCCGGTAAAAGTTGACATCTTATCAAAAAATGTTAAATACAAAAGTTGTAGGTCTTGAAAAAATCTATAACTTTTGTAGAGGGCACTTTTTTACATAACCTAAAAATTTCCGAGTTAAATGCAAAAAATCAAGTTTTCGGTTTTTTATTTTTCATTTCTCGAAAAATGATTTAATTTTGATGAAAGTTGGTG
>NW_017255963.1:18657-52211 GCF_001594055.1 Mycetomoellerius zeteki
AAATCGGGCTTGTGAAAGAGTTATTTTGGTTTGCGGCTCAACTATAAAGGCAGGAACTACTGAAGTGCTTTTTCGTCTTGAGCGTTCCGCTGTTTTTGTTGAGGATGTTGTAGTATTTGTATCTAACTTATTGTCTGGGTAGCCATCAAACACAATGAAACTGTCGTCTGTATAATGCTTGCGTACAAAATTCAAATATTTTTGAGTAATCACTTGCACAGTATCATTTTTTTGCCAAACGACTTTATGCAACAAAAATCCGCCATCAACAACGTGCATCAAGTCTCCGCGAGGGGGTTCAGTTTTTGTAAAATAACCAAACAGGTCCGATTTCGTATTTTTTCGAAAACCGTCTTCTGTAAAAATTGAGAGCGGGAATGGAGCAAGTTCGAATTTTAAATACATCCTCATGTCAGTCTTCTCAGTAATATTGGCGCATAAACGTTGAAACAATAATAATGGATCTATCGGAACGAGGTCGTCGTTAACTTTGATCGAGGCATGAATACTACTGAGAGCTTTGACTCTGTTCGTCCGTTTGAATGTTACTTCCCCAAACATTTTCCCCGTCATTTCTTTTACAGATGCCAAGCCTATTTCAAATGCTTTGTGACAGTTTATAGCATTTTTCGCTTCATTGCCTTTTTTTCCTTCCTTGAGATCGCCGACAATTCCAGAAAAAATTGACATAATATTACGTGTCTCTGGAAACGGATTGTACGTGCCAAAAAATTGTAATATTTTTTCAAGATCGGAAACGTCTCTCGTAATCCTTGATTCCGTCGAGTCGACATGTTGTTCAGAAGTGCAATAAGAAACATTGCAAAAGTTCTCCATTTCGTTGCATATATCAACTAGAATTATCATTGTTAATAAAAATTTTGTGCAAACGCTTTCACGGTTGGGATTATGGCCGTGCGTTAATCCGCCTTGTGTCTTCATCGATCTCGTTAGTGCTTGCTCAATGGTCATGTCAGACCAAATTCCAGACCAAAACTTGTCAGTACGTCTAATCGTAAATAAACTATCTGCTTTAAATTTCTCGAAAGGATACTCTCCCATTGCATCTTTTAACTCCAACATATCTTGCAGATATATATGAGCTGATTTTGCATAATTATTATGGCCGGATGCATGAAAATACGGAATCATTCGTTTAACACCTTCGAGATGTAGATCCCAGTCTCCCGAACGTTCAGCTTTTATAAACTCTTTAACGACCGCCAACATATTCCAGTACTGAATCCACAATTGCGCCGTTGGTCCTTTTTTTTCTATGTCGTCGATATGTTCTGTAAATTTGCGTTGAATGTCTACAATCTTTTCATTTTGCATATCATCTGTTAAATTCTCTTTGCGTAAATTCTGCAAAAATCCGTCGAACGTTGCCTTTTGTTCGTCCATTAATTCAAGTGATTCAAAAATAATTGTTGCTAAAGCCACTTGAACGAGAAAATGTGCTCGAATGGATCTGGAATACGCATGTCCGGTAAATGCTTTTTCTGCAGAATTATCAGCATATATATAGGCAAAAGCTTCTTTGAGTCCGCTTCCATCCATTATAAATCCAATTGACCCTAGGAACGACATTAGCGTATGGAATCCACCAAGTCTTACTCTAACATTCATTAAACCATATTCGTCATTTGTTGGATCTACACATGATAAAATGTAACGAGCCTTTTGATACAGCGGTTGATCAAATGTAATAAAACAAATAGTTTGTTCATGCTTATCTCTGGTTTCTACAGATGCTTTCACCAATACAGTAAAAATTGTATTCCAATCGCTTGGCGGATTATTAACAAATGGTAACGGAATAATTTTCGACATTTTGTAGTCACAATTTGAATGAAATTCTTCCATAAAGCCGCTGTAGCCATTTGATTTTTTATTAGAATATTTCGAATAAAGCCAGGTAAAATCTTCAATCGACATCTTTGGTTCGTTAAAATCATTGGTTAAAATATCCTTCACAATTACTGTTTTTAGGCCCTGTGCATTTGTTTTTTCGAAATGTAATAATGGTATAAATCCAAACTTGCCAACTACTTCTGAAGTAGGAATTTTCTTCAATCGAGTAATATTTTTTTTTGAAATGACATCTGATGACGGAGTTGCAACCTTAATACCTCCCATCACGTGCATCGTGTTTTTTCCATCAAGTGTACAGGTATTATGATCAGCATTGTCAAAAACGTATTGAACAAAACACTCAGATTTACAAACATGATTTTCAGGATCATCTAAAATTGACGCTTCAAAGCGCAAGGTTTCGTCGTAGGTCGCACACAAACCCAAATACGACAATGAATCAATCAAGTCTCTTGATGCATATTTTTTGTGCATCATAGATGACAGACCGAGTAAAATTGGCGATAAAAATGTACGTGGCCGGGCTGATATTATTATACTATGAGCAATTGTAGCTATTCTCTTTTTCCACTTGAAATCATTTTTTCTACTTACAGCTTTCTGATTTTTCATAACAACATCAAGAAAATTTGTTAAAGATTCTGGAATATTTTCAAAGATATTTTTGTCGTTGAAATGTGGGAGATTGTAATTGTTCTTATCGTAAACAGTTGATCGGATGTCCTCCAAGATAATTTTTGCTGCCATTTTAACAATTCTCTTTCGTTCCAATTCGACATCTTGTTGTTGATTTTTATACCATTCTTGCCAAGCTTGCTTACTAATTTTATTTCGAAACAAAATAATTAGATCTGATTTTAAATGTACAAATTGTATTTCATCGGGATAGGCCTTGTTGAATCTCGACTTAATGGTTTTTAGTTCTGGAATAGTTTCGCCTTTGAATTCTTCTTTAATCTCGTTTAGAGAAAATTGACTGTCACTTTGATTTTGATCGATATAATTTAGCGCAAATTCTATAAACTCTGTCGTATTTTGGCTTGGAGGGCGCCCAACTTGATTCGAAAGTTTTTTCATATAAAATTGAGACATACAATCTGGATGATATCTAGCTTGAATTTTAGGCAAGTCTGGATTGTTTCGCAAACGTGCAAGTAAATTTTTATCAGATATACTCGACTTTTCTCGTTCTTCAAGATCTTCAATTATTTTATCCCTTGTTTCAGGTTTTTGTACAAATTTAATTTGATCCTTGGGTAAACAAGTACCGCCGCAAAACAGACAAAGTTTTTGAAAATCGAAATCGAGAGCATCTTTGACTATTTTTTTACCTTCCAAACTTTTTCTGATGTGTTCTGTTGAAGCATTATGTATTGAACTTCTTCTATTATATTTTTTCTGACAAGTAAAGTGTACATGGGCTGATGCTAATTTTTCCAACGACTTAAACTTGTTGTCTTTTCTTTGTTTGCTACAATCTATAAGAGTGTTTATCGCCTTACTATGAATCGTCCTTAAATCTCCACCAGATTCATTGCAAATAATACAAACAGGATTATCCATACTGCGAATCTGTAAAAAAAATTTTACAATGCTATGTAAAGTATTAAAAGAGTCGACGTACATTTTAAGAAAAAAAAGTGAAGAAAATGTTAATAAAAAAACAGTTGCAAATTCGTATAAAATTCAATTCAAATTTGTAAAAACAAATTATTTGATTCATTCAAACGCTACTCTTGTTCGTAAAATAAAAAAAAAACCTAGAAAAGTGTAATAACTGTTCATTTCCTGGACAAAAAAAAGTAAAAATAAACGATAGTCAAAAATTTTTATTTTTAAGCAACAAATTAATTCTTTTTCAAAAAAATAATAACGCCATTATTAATATTTCGACGAGCTACCCCAATTTAAAAAAAAAAAGAAGATCGAACGTTAATTCTAGGCCGAGATGCAACGTTTTTTTCCGGACGGTCGAATTTGAAGCATTGCGTTCGAAAATCAAGCGCTCCGCACGACGGACCGAACAGTCGTACGCCGGCATCGGCCGGTATCATATCCTAACCTCTTTAATTATAGCATTACATAGCAATTAATTTTTTAATTAGATCGAAAAAACGTATTTGGCCAATTCTGTCTTTCGACTATTTAACCCATAATTGTTTATTTAACACTTAATAACTGCATAAACTATTAAAAATACGAAGATATTAATGAATTTTCACTCACCTTGGCACGAAACAGTTTCGGTATATAAAATCCAGCCACGAGGTCTTTGAAACAATATTGTTACAAACACTGCACGTCGACGCCGGTGCTCCTTGATGCAGAATATTTCCGTCTCTGTACACGCGTGGCACAATATTTTTAAGAGCAAACTGTAAGTCCTTCTCACTTAATAGCGGTACGAATGGCAGTTGCTGCGAAACCAGACTGAGTCCACGTCCGATTCCCGCCACTTTACACCTACATCCATGGCAGCACTGTTGGGACGCAGCAGCTGCTCCTAGTTGAAAAGGGAAGGGGAGAGGGGGAGGGGGGTAATCCTGTGCCGGATAGGCTATTCTACCTGTGGAAAATTTTGGGATACAGGTAGTACCGTTAATTACCTTTGCCGCCAATATTCCTTCGTTCTAGTTCATTCCAGAACTTAGGATTTAGAATAATAATTTAGAAATACGTTTTCTTACGTATTTTTTCTGGTAGAATCGAATGGATGAACTAGTTTGTGCATTTTGTAGTTAATTTAAACAAATAATCAACAATTAAACAAAAAAACTAAGTTCCAAAAGCGATTTTTTTGGTTTTTCGCATTTTTAAACATATTTTTCCATAGTGACCTCTATATATTATTAAATAGTTGAAAAGTACATTTAATAACAAAAAAAAAGCGACCCAGTAGAGCATTGCACGATCATTCTCCTGGCCACAAAATCTTTTTGAAAAAGGGGGTGTTTTTTTGAAAAAATCGAATATCTTAGAAACTATTCGCTTCTCCAAACTCCAAAAATTTGTAGTTATTCTAGACATTCAAAAGTAGTATTCCACCAACTTTCATCAAAATTAAATCATTTTTCGAGAAATGAAAAATAAAAAACCGAAAACTTGATTTTTTGCATTTAACTCGGAAATTTTTAGGTTATGTAAAAAAGTGCCCTCTACAAAAGTTATAGATTTTTTCAAGACCTACAACTTTTGTATTTAACATTTTTTGATAAGATGTCAACTTTTACCGGAAATCGCCAAAAACCATTTTTACCCCCTTTCAACCCCCCTAGTAAACAGGTTACCTCACGGCCGCTTGGACATTAATTTTTTTTTTCATCCTTATAAGTCCCTTCACCACCCCCAATAGTCGGATTTCGGATAAATTTTTTTTCCTCTCAAAACCTAATTTGCCTGGTCTATAATGGCAGTAAGTACTTGTAAATGTTCATCTAAATCTTCGCGTTGAGTATATTTATCTAGTTGCATTTCCATTCTTTTTGTAACATTCAGTAACAATTTTTCATTATAGGCCGTTGCCTTTTCCAGACTGCTGATATGTCCATTGGTTGCATTTAATATTTTTAATTGATGCTTTGCTGCATGCTGTAGTACCTGCTGATCATCTTGAAATATCAGTAATTATTCGTTTATTCGTTGTGCATCGTCAACATCCATCGTTCCGAACAGCGTTTTGCTGATCGCACCTATAGCGTTTATTAACCCTCTTTTATTTGTATTGGAGTTATATAATGTCCCCAATTGATTTAGGGCTGCAGTAAGTTGGATATTTTCCTTTTCCAAAATCTGCATCATATTCGCGCATATTTGCTGCGCGTTTCCGGCTATGACTTTTTCACATCGCTTCTCCGTATTTTTTAAATACTCTTGTAGTTGCTCAAATCGGGCTTTTAAAGCGGTGATAGCTAATTTAATTACAAGCTTCCATTCAGTTTCTGCTTGATTCATCAAACCGATTTCCTCGAAATATACGCCGGGCGTATGCCGGAACGATTCCCAGTGGTATGTTGATGTAGATTCGGATGTCGTTCCCTCTGTGTAACTCCACACAAGGAATATCCTGTAAGATAAGGATTCATATTACTCTTCGGTGAATCCTTACCTTGCGGTATTGGTTAGCTCGCGTTATAATATTATATTTTTTATTGAGTACTCTCTTGACCGTGCTAGAGACAGTGCATACATATACGAGGGTCGTCTGAAAAGTTTCGAGATCATGAAGATGGCGTTACTCGTCAAAGCCATTCTGATATTATAATCGTAATACTTACGAAAGATATCTGTGACAATTGTGGCCACTTTGGACGTTCAGTTCTTGTTTCACAATCATTTGTGTCATCATTTTGTATAAATGGAAAAAATTGAATATTGTGCTATAATTAAATTCCTGCATTTGAAAGGCAATACGTCTACGCAAATTAAAGCCGAGTTGGACGCTGTTTACGGGGACTCTGTCCCATCATTTGCCACCGTGAAAAGATGGGTAGCTGAATTTAAACGTGGTCGTACCAGCAGCGTTCGGGACGGCCAACTGCGACCACCACCGATAATATCGAAGAAAGGAGCTTAAGAGACAGAAGAGAAAGGGCTGGAGGACTTTGATTGGCACCTTTAGTGCCAAAACTCTAATTGCGCAGATCTGGTCACTTATCAGGACCTTTAAGAGGCACGAATTGGCTGGTGCCTCGCATCAGATATCTGGAAACAAAGCTGAAAAACAAAAAATTGAGGAGCTCATAGTGAATCTCACTCCGGATTCCTATCTTAATCTTGGCCACAACACACTGGAAAACACAGATTTTGGACCTCAGGGGAGGAATTCCGAGGAAAATAGTTTAGATGCCCCGTTCACTAAGGACGAGCTTCGCATGGCTTTGGCAAGTACTAAATCCGATTCAGTACCTGGACTGGATCAGATAGACTACAAGATCATTCTGGCCATGCCTGACACGTACCTGACTACTTACTGGATACATATAATGCTATTTTAAGATGCGGTGTTTTTCCCCCTCTTGGAGAAAATCGCTCGTGGCGTTCATTCCTAAACCAGAGAAGAAAGGCTACAGGCCAATCTCACTTTTGTCGTGCCTTTTAAAAGTTTTGGAAAAAATGATTCTGAGAAGGCTAAAATGGTATCTGGAATCAAAGCCAATTCTTCCGCCAACCCAAATGGGTTTCAGACCTTTGCGCTCATGTACAGGCTTAATCACCATTACTAATCACGTACATGCCTCCTTTATAAGAGGGGAAGTTACAGTCGCCGTTTTTCTCGATATCCAGGAGGCCTTCGACAGCGTAATACCAGGCACTCTTGCAGAAGATTTGAAAGACATTGGAATTCCAGCTAAGATGAGGCGATATATTTGGATCCTGACGTCGGAAAGAGAAAACTACTTCGTGATGGATGGAGAACTTGGGACACAAGGATACTCCACGTGCTAAGGCTCTGTCCTTAGTCCCACATTGTTTGCGGTTTACCTTAAGGACGTCGATGCCTGCTTGGACGTTAACACATGTATTCTCCAATACGCCGATGATCTGGTCGTTTATTCTTCCTCTAAGTCAGTAGCCAAAGCTACGCAATCCCTTCAAGTCTCACTTAATAATTTGTGTACTTATCTTAACCAGAGGGGTATGGAATTGTCTACAACCAAAACTAAGCACATGTTCTCTGATAAAAAATTGCGGGCGACACACATTCCGGAGGTGCATATCGCTGGGCGAAGGATTGAGACGATGAGCACAATGAGGTTTCTGGGAGTCACCTTGGATCAGAAGCTAGAAAGCAAGAAGCATCTAGAAACGGTTACACAAAGGGGCAGAGTCATAGTTGGTGTTGTTGCCTCGTTGGCGGGTGTTTGGTGGGGATTGCATCCGCAGATGTTGCTCACTGTATATAGGGCTGTTTTTAGGAGTTCTATAGAGTATGGCTCACAAGCTTTCACATTCGATAGTCAGTCTACTTTTTGCTCGGCTTGATAAATTACAATATAAGATCATCCGGAAAGCCATGGGCTACAGGATTTCAACGTCAATCAACGTGATGTTATACGAAGCCAAATAACAGCCGCTCAGACAGAGATTTTCGCTCCTCATGGCTAAATATCTCTTCAAGGCTTGGTCCAAGAAATCCGGTACATGGAAAATATTAAAGAACTTGAGGAGGCGGCCTCTACTCTTGCTGAAAGGGTGAAAGCAGTAAGCAAGTCTCCATCTTTTAAGCAATACATAATATACGGTGGTTCTTTAAAAAACATCTACTGTTCCGTCTTCCTTCCTGCATATTGTTATAAATATGATTCTATGGTATTTAGTCCTAATTGCCGATTCGACATGAAACTTGTTCTTAAGGAGGCCACAAGGGAGCAGATATCTGCGGAATTTCATAGTCGTACGCAAGGGATGATGAACGAGCAATTGCCCCCTACTTCTCTTTACACTGACGGATCCACGCTGGAAAAAAACGGTTCCTTTGGGGCGGGCATATTTTCTCCGGAGCTCGGTCTCAGCGAGTCTTACAGTCTGCCATCAGAGTTGTCAATTTTCTCCGCGGAGGCTTGGGCTTTATTGGAAGCTGTCATACATCAGAGGATGAAGGTTGATCGGGGCTGTGATATTCACTGACTCTAAAAGTGCTTTGGAAGCGGTCCCAGCAGCGCAACATGAGAGCGATGATTATATTGTTCATCAGCTGAGGAATGAGCTGTATCTGGCCTCTCAAGATGACATAGCTATTACCCCATTTTGGGTACTTGCCCATAAAGGCATTCCGGGCAATGAAAGAGCGGACGAGTTGGTTAAGTATGCTACCACGAAGGGAATAAGAAGAGATTTATTGATTCCACATCCAGATGCGGTCAAAGCTGTAAGGGACGGCTCTAAGGCTAAATACGTGAAATGGCTCGAAGAAGCAGCAACAATTAAAGGCACTCTTCATACAAACTGTTATCAAAATACTTCTCCACATGTATGGTTCGCTAAGTCCTCTTTTAAAAGAGGTGACATCATGTTGATTAATCGAATCAGAAGCAATCACTACAACTTAAATGAGAGCTTACATCGCAAAGGAATAATCCCCTCGACGTCTTGTACATGCTGAAATCCGAAGCAGCATATGAACCATGTTATATTCCACTGCTCAGAGACGAGAAACAAAGCCGTGGCTCTTATCGATCACTTGAGAACTATCAAATCCGATTGAGATGACAACATTTTTCCTTTTCTTAAACCCCTTCTCCCGGCTTGTGTAGGAGACTGCTCGCATTCTTCGAATCTTCAGACCTACGTATATAACCTTCCATAAGTATTCGCGTCCCCTGCTCTTATCGTGAAGACGTGATCTCGGGGGTTGCTGGGAGGGGGATTGCCGGGGACGGCGCCGTTTGGCTGCGGCCCCGGCGGGGGACCCTTCCCCCCCACTTCCTTTGTTACAGGACGCAGCAGTGGAAGGTTGGCGGTTTCCCTATTTGTTACTGGCTAATATGGTTTTGTCCACGGAACCAAAGGCCAATCAAAAGCCAAGAAGAAGAAGACCTCCTATCACTGATTAGCGGTACGCATAATGTAAGGCTACAATGACTACGTTTACACGCACTGGTAAAACCATTTTAATAAAAACTGTTTTAGTTAAAACCGGTGTTAGATGTCTCTTAATACAGATGTTATTAAAACCGTTTTAGTAAATCCAAACCTCTTCTGAAACAGGTTTGGCATTATTAAACCGTTTTACAAAAGTCATGTAAACGGTCTTCAATTGGTTTAACATATCAAAATTCGATGTTACCAACTTTAGACGTTAAGGTTAAGAAATGACAAAGGATATTTCGTCTCAGGTTTCGTATCAGGTTATATAAAGCTACTTTATTTTTGGCGGAGGTGAAATATGCCTAATCGTGTAAACAGGCACCAACACAGATTTTAATTAAAACGGTTTTTACTAAAACCGTTTTTACTAGTGCGTGTAAACGTAGTCAATATGCGAAGTAAGCTTGGTTTAACCCCGGATCTACGATAGGGTTTTAAGCCTTAAGCTATAAGAAGTGGGCGAATCACAGTCGATTATTCTCCTTGGATTCAACTGTAATTGATAAATTTCTTACGACTTAAGTCTTAAAACACCTATTGTAGATCCGGACTTACAGTCGAATCCGAGGAGAATAATCGACTGTTGCCTGGTTTATGCTTCGATCTTAAAATCCTAAAATTCAGCCAATGGAATAAAGATTTCAGTTAGGACCAATTAAGATTGGAAGTCCTATTGGCTAAATTTTAGGATTTTAGTATTAAGACCGAAGCATAAACCAGGCATTATACATATTATTTATAAACAATACGTAGAGCTCTTCTTTAGATGTGCGTCTGGTGCGTCAGTGAAAAGTTTCTAAACCATTGAAAAATAAAGACGTTCTTTTTATTTTATTTGTAAAATATTGTAAACTATTTCCTAGCTATCCAGTAACTTTCGACTAGTTACAAGTCAAGTTGGTAAGGGAGAGGTCGCTACTGAGCGCTATTGCTGCGATCTCTAGCCCCAGCAGGTGGTGACCCCTGCCGGTTCCGCCTGACAGGACATCAAGACTTAGGGTGCCATTACATGCAGCGCGGAAACGCGGAAGAGATAGTAACTAGCCTTTACTAGATTCCCGCGTTTTCGCGCGTTCTGTTCCGTCTGTTTTCATTGTCTTATATTACATGGAGCATATTTTGAGCGGAAAAGCGGAACGGAGAATTATAAAATATTAATTTTTAACGGTATTTATTGATTAAAATGCTTGTATTCAATAGATAAGCTGAAAAGATAAGCAGATTAATAAAAAGTGCAATGAATTAAGTGAACATAATGTTAAAAAATGAATACAAATGTCTATTTGTCACCATACCGTTCCGCTTTTCCGCGTAAATTGTGCTCCATGTAATATGAGGGTAAACAAACTCGCGGAACGAGAGCGCGTCAAAATCCGTTGTCAACGCGGAGGCTGTATACAGTGAATACGATCAAATTTCAGAGTAGATTGAAAAATAAATCTTTTATATACTTCGATTCTTTTCAAAGTGGCTGTGTAATCAGTAATAATGGATCCAAATATCATGCTGATGGTCATTATGAAGTATCTGAAACAAGCAAGAGATGAACCGATACGATACGCTGAGATAACTATGCAAAAAGTAATTCGTCTATTTTATTTGTACATGCGTTACAAGGAATTGCAAGATGACAGAAAGAACCGTGAAATGTGGGTACGGCCTATTTTTACGGAGAGGAGAAGACTTCTGCAAGGTGACAGCGACAATCTAATTGTGGAGATGCGATTGGAGGATCCGAATAAGTACTTCAACTACCTCAGAATGTCAGCTGTAATCTTCAACGAGTTGCTCAATATTGTCGGACCTTTGATCGAAAAGGAAAATGTAATTCGGAAACCGATACCGGCCAGAACGAGATTAGAAGTGACTATACGATGGTTGGCATCTGGTGACAGCATGACATCGTTATCGTATGCTTATCGCATTGCCCAATGTACGCTATCACGAATAATTCCGGAAACTTGTGAAGCAATTTGGCTCGCCCTAAAGGAAAAGTTTATGATTGATCCAACCGAAGACAATTGGAGAACAATAGCAGAAGACTTTGCGACAACATGCCAATTTCCAAACTGCATAGGCGCTATCGATGGAAAGCATGTCGTAATTCAGGTACATTATGAATTTATTAATATTAATTCAGGTTCATTGATAATGCAATGATGTATGAAGCTTTTGAAATTATTAATGTATGTTATCACAATAATATGATGTTTTCCAATTGCAGGCACCGCCTCGTAGTGGTTCCTGCTACTACAACTACAAAGGAAACCATAGCATAAACCTGCTCGCAGTAAGTGATGCCAAGAACCGCTTCACAATTGTTGATATTGGAACTGAAGGGAGGCAAAGCGACGGAGGTGTTTTTGAAAGCAGTGGATTACCGCATCTATTTCAGACAAATGCTCTCCATATCCCTCCACCTACGCGTCTGAATAATATGGATTTCGAGTTTCCATACGTTCTATTGGGAGATGAGGCATTCCCCCTGAGCACACATATGATGCGACCATACCCTCGGAGTCGACGGCTGAATATCAGCCGAAAAATTTTCAAGTATCGCCTGAGTCGAGCAAGAAGAACGGTTGAATGTGTTTTCGGGATTTTGGTTGCAAGATGGAGAATATATCGTCAACCTATTCTTGCATGCACATCTACTGCTGTAAAAGCAGTACAGGCCACGGTTATCTTGCATAATTTTATTATTAATCAAGAATTAGACTTACCACTTGCAGAAAGACAGTACTGTAATCTACAAGAAGAAGAGCGCAACCTCTCGGCTACTAATGAACTTACAGACATACGTAATAGCAGTTCGCGAAAGTCTAAAGCACTGAAGATTCGAGATAACTTTGCTCACTATTTCGAGCATGTAAATCCTCTACCGTGGCAGTGGGACAAAGTTTTAACTAACAACTTTTGACAAGTATTAATATTGTTTTAAAAAGTATTTCACGGCACAGCATTCGTTTGTTATCTATTTTGACGATATTCAAACTCTTTGTACAACAACATAATAAAAATATATTTTATTCCTTATGACAAATACAAAAAGTTGAAAATTTATAATATTAAAAACAAATATTTTTCACTGGGCGTTCTCCCTCTCCAGAAGCTGTTCATCCTCCTCCGCTATAGCAATATCCATGAGCCTTCTTTGCAGGTTTCTGCGTCGTATGTAGGATAGTCGGCGTAAAAGGTCGCCAAGCTGGTCCAAATAACTGTCGACTATGTCTCGTTTCTTGGGCGCTTCTTCATCGATGATCCTAAGAAATTTGTTCTCGATCTCAGCTTGCCTTTGCAATTCTGTAAATAATAATATATTGTTAAAAACAAGGATTTAGTGAAGTTATTAATTTCAAATTTAGTGAAAAATACGTTTCAAAGTTCCTGCGAGAGCTTTGAAACGTATTTCTCCAAGACCGTAGGTCAATGCGTAAGAAATCCTCACTTCGCTACGATAGACAATAGAAAATTGCCACATACTTGTATTTTTCGCCCCTATCGATGAACTTCGGGATGTTCGAGATGAGGATTTTTCTGCTGATGATGGACATGCAGAATCTGATAAATCATCACTAATATATAGCATGTGATCATCGGCAGGCTTGTCCACTTGCATGTCATCGTCAACATGCTGATGGGATGAACTCGCCGCTTCCAAGAGGTGCTGGACGGAGCTGACAGTCCTGAAACCAAAACAATTTTACAAATTTCAAATCCAATTGTACACAATTAGAATGTTTGTTAAATGCCTGTTAATAAACAATAGCCTAGTTCTTCTTTGTTCTCATTGGCTGGTAAAAATACGGACCACGGTACAAGTGTAGAAAGTATAGACAAGAAAAACAGACGTAATGAATAAATACTTACGATGCTGTTTTGACGGTATCGTCCAGAAATCTCATTTTTTCATAATGCGCGAATGAGCTTTTTACAGGATGGCCAGCTTCCGCCCCCGATCCGCTTCGCACGTATCCCTGCATTTTCTTCCGAGCCTTCATGTAAGAATCTCGGAGGTGTTTCCATTTTTGTTTAATTGTTTCCATAGACAGGGATCCTACGATTCCACCAGAGTTGTATATAGAAGAATCGTTTATTATTTACTTTTATACGCAGATATGCATGCAGGTAATTAAAAAATGATCTTACCATCAAATATATTCATTATCTCTTGCCACAGACCGTCTTTGTTTAATTTTGTTCTCTCGCTGGGCGGTATTGAATGGTCCCACAAACCCTTTCGGACCCGCACTAACTCAATTAGCAACTCATCTTGATTGAGTGGACACGGCGATAAAGATGTGGACTGGGCAGCTCCTTCCTTTGAATGCGGCAAAAGATCTTCACTTTCGTGTCTCTTTCCTTTAAAATAAATAAATAAATAAACAATGATTCAAATCGCAGCAGAAATTACTCAAAGAATTTTGTTAACACGTACTCATAGTGACAACGGCATTGTCATCAACTTTAATAACATGGACATATTTGTCGTATGTTTCGAAGCAGTGGTGGTTCAAAATCGTTCCACACGACCCACCTCGTAAAATGTCCCCGCAGTAGCCACACTTCGTTGCCTGCGAACAAATATACAAAGTGAGGTTATAACTTCATTCAGTAGGTTGTTCACTTCATTTTTGTGTTTCCTTACCCCTCTTGAAAAAATCCATGTGGATTTTTCAATTTTTAATTCACCTGCTATTAAAAATAAAATAAATGTTAAATTTAACCTAGAATTAAAGATTGAATAATTGAAAACGAAATGGATTTTTTCAATAGGGAGGTCATTTTTTACATTTACAAAACATTATGTTTATTAAATATTACAAATTATCAAAATACTTACAGGGCCTTCCATTACCAGTTTTTGTTGCATATTTGTAATTTTTATTCGACGAGCACGTATACACATTTACTGGAATATGACTGTAATAGCGGATTCCGCGTTTCCGCTAAGGCAATGAAAACAAACGGAACAGAACGCGCGGAAACGCGGGAATCTAGTAAAGGCTAGTTACTATCTCTTCCGCGTTTCCGCGTTTCCGCGTTTCCGCGCTGCATGTAATGGCACCCTTAAAGACGTATGCGCGAGAAGACGGAATCTTTCCCTCTTCGCCACAGGACGGGACACTACTCATGTAATACCGTATAATTACGCGTTGGAGTACGGCTCGGAGTGCGTAATAAATCGGATATGGTGTACCTGGCGAAGGAAGAAGGAACATGCTGATGTGTGCCGGTCACATCTGTTGTCAACTACGAAGTTATCTTTACGGTTTTGTAAAATCAGTGCGCCGTGTATTAATATAATAAATGGTGTATTCGCATTGGGGCGATTCCCCAATAATAATAAAGGACCTCAAGGTTTTTCCTGGACACACAATAATCGCAGAAATCTTCATTTTGACCGCATTTCCATCCAGACATAGAGTTTTGGTATCTAAAATCCCATTTCCTTGTAAATTCGGAAAATACTAGGATAATAGGACACTAGATCTCTAAAAATTCCAGTAACAAACTTACAGTTTTAGAAGCGGAATATAATACTCAGTTTTCGTGTGATATCATGAAAATACCAGCGAAAAGGGGCGGTAACGTCAAGGTGACTGTAATTGTTGACTCCTGTGGTATGATCACGCGGCGTCAAGATGATACAGGAACAACTAGAAAAACTCTCCATAGCACAACTCAAGCGAGAAGCTCATAAATATGGATTAAAAGAGGTACAGAATGGCAGAGGGGAATTACTAGAAGCAATAATGGATCATTTAGAAAGGAATGGCCCAGGAACGACTCTGTTAGAGGAAGCAGGAAACAGTCAAGAGGACATGCCGACAGGGGAAGAAATGGAGGAGGAAGCGGCTCAAGCAGAAAGGCATAAAGGAGCAAGCCCTTCATACACCTCTTTAGAAAGGATGTTCTCAACTTTCCTTACCTTGTTTGATGAACAGCTGAAGCAGCAACACCAGGAAATGATGAGTCAATTCCAACAAACACGCCAGGAAATGGCATAGCGCCAGAAAGAATCCGAATCACGATGGGTCTCAAGGCGAGAAGAAACGGTGCAGGTACATAATGATGTCCTAAACCGAGAAGCAACCTCCGTAAGTTCGATAGGTGCGCACGGTCAGAGGGCCAGAACGCCGAGTTCGATAGATTTATTGCCTCCGGCAAACGCAGTCACGTTGTTGGCATAGCAGATCCCAGAATTCGGAGGAACTGAAACAGAAAATGTGCTTGTGTGGATACAACGGGTGGATCGAGTAACCCAAATCCACAGAGCATCGAATGAGGTCGTTTTATTGGCAGCATCCAGCAAGCTGATTAAAGCAGCTAAAAAATGGTACGAGATGCAATCAGAACATATATTGGAATCATGGATTGGTCTACATTAAGCCTTACGGCAAATGTTTGAGAGAAAGATACCTTTCTTTATCCGAATGCGTGACATCGCTTTTCAATATGCATTAGAGAAAATGACATTAATGCATGATCTCAATCTTCCAGACAAGGACATGATTATTGGAGGAATAGCAATGGCTTCGCTAAGAGCCACAGCAACCACGTTGGTGATGAATACTGTTGAAGAATTCATAGAAAAAATGAGGATTGTGACGGAAGCCTCTACGGAAGCAGAGAAACGCTTACAGATTTTTCAAAGGAACAAATGGAAGGAGCAGGTTTGCAGAAATTGCAGCAAGAGAGGGCATCAAGCCAAGGATTGTAAGGAGGAGAAGAAGCAGCAATCACAACCCCTCACCTGTTACTTGTGCAAGGCGATGAGATATCTGAGACCAGATTTTCCTTTACTTCAAAAGAAGAAGGCGGCCGGAAGGGTGCAGCCGAAGGCGACAGTGTCGGCGGTGACGTCCCACGAAGAAGAGCAGGAGCAGAGGACGGAGATTGCAGAGCCCACAGAGACTGTAGCGACCATATTGGAGGGACGCAACCTCTTGATAAATAGCTCACCTGTTAAAATTATTAAATTTGATAATAAAGATTGTTTATTGTGCGCGTTGATGACGACGTGTAGTCCGGTCTCATTTATTAAAGCGAGCGTGTACTCTAAATTTTGTGATAAGAATTCGAATAATATGAACAAAAGCACACGCAAGTTTCAAGCGCTCAACAATCTACCGATCGTTACGTGCGGCGTTATACATTCTAATCTAGTTATGGAACAATTTCCAAGTAATCAGTTTCATATCGAGTTAAATGTGTTAAAAGATGATACGTTTCACTACTATATAATCATTGATCGTGATTTTCTCACTCAAGAGAAGTTAACTTTAATTTACAAGTCTTGTATAAATGCAGATGAGAAAGAAAATGAATTTCTGTTGCAAATACAAATACCAGAGGCATCTAAGCTTAGAGTCAAAGTTAGAAAAGATTCAGATTGAATTTGATACAAAAGCTAGAATTATCTTAACTAATATGATCTGTAAGATCGAAAGAGCTAATATTTCGTTAATTGAAGATGATTATAACGTACGGATTCATTTGAAAGATAATTCGACATTCGCGTTTGCACTCAGACGTTTTGCTTTTGCAGAAAAAGCACAAATTCGTGAAATCATAGACGATCTATTAGAGCGTGATATCATTAAACCGAGTATTTCTTCATATTGTTCGCGAATCGTTCCGGTAAAGAAAAGAAACGGTAGTTTGAGATTATGCGTGGATTTAAGACCACTCAATAGTAGAGTCAAGAAACAGAAATTTCCGTTTCCAATTATAGAAGACTGCCTTACACGGTAGGTAATAAAAAAGTATTTACAGTTCTCGACTTGAAGGACGGATTTCATCAGATTCGTGTATATCCGAATGATACCAAATATTTCACGACACCAGAAGGTCAATACGAATATAAACGTTTACCTTTCGGATACTGCGAGTCTCCCGCAGAATTCCAAAAACCACTTATAAACTTCAA
The DNA here is from genome assembly GCF_001594055.1 of Mycetomoellerius zeteki. Classification (NCBI taxonomy): domain Eukaryota; kingdom Metazoa; phylum Arthropoda; class Insecta; order Hymenoptera; family Formicidae; genus Mycetomoellerius; species Mycetomoellerius zeteki. Next base: position 36,053 of record NW_017255963.1, read on the forward strand.
TCGTTGATCCGCGAAGACAAAGTTATCATAGATATATAGACGATATTATGATAGTGTCCGAATCTATAACTGAAAATTTAAATACGTTGAGACAAGTATTACTTTTATTCAAAAGTTATGGCTTTGAACTAGATTATGACAAGTGTCAATTTCTTAAACAAAAAGTAGAATACGTGATTACTAAAGACGGTATCACGATGAACGATCTTCATACAGAAGCGATCAGCAATTTTCCCCTACCGAAAAGCGTCAACGAAGTCCAGAGGTTCCTGGGGTTAACAAACTACATTCGCAGATTTATTAAAGATTATGCTTCTATTGCCAAACCCTTATACCATTTAACAAGAAAGTCAGTTGATTTTGTTTTTTATTCAGACTGTATGAAAGCTTTTGAAATATTTAAAAGAGAGTTAATAGCTTACCCTATTTTGAGGTTGTATAATCCGAAGGCAGAAACAGAGTTGCACACGGATGCAAGCGCTCGAGGATTGGCAGCAATTTTGCCGGCAGCGGATGCAGCGGCAAAATAATAGTGCATGGGCGCCAGTTGCATACTTCAGTCAGAATACAAATTCTGCTGAACAAAAATATCATAGCTTTGCATTAGAGATGTTAGCAATAGTAAGAGCAATAGAAAGATTTCATGTATACCTTTCAGGTTAGATTTCATAATGGTTACAGACTGCAATGCACTGGTATATGCAGTCAATAAAGCAAACTTAAACCCCAGAATCGCTCGATGGACTCTCCACCGCATTACAAAATTACAAATTTTGATTAACGCACCGACCGGGAAGTCGTATGACGCATGTCGACGCGTTGAATCGGAACATTTTATACATTAATGCATTACCGATTGAAAGAGAATTAGAATATAGACAACTAGCGGATAGTAAGCTAAAACAGGTTGCCAGTAAGTTGGAAGTTACAGAAAACGAGAATTTCGAGCTCATTGACGGTCTTGTATACAGAAAAGGCGTTAATAAGATATCGATTTTTCCGCGTACCGGAATCAATGATCACTAATTTAATCAAAACTCACCATGATGAGATGGCTCACTGTGGTATAGAAAAAACTTTCGCAGGTTTAAGCAATACGTACTGGTTTCCATCCATGTGTAGAAAGGTCCGTGACTACGTTGAAAAAATTGTATTGTGTGTATGATGACAAATGCTTCGTTCAATGCCAAAGAAGCTCTGCAAGAAAATAAAATAGCAACTTCACCTTTTAAAATAATACACGTGAATCATTTCGGCCCATTGCCAGAAATGGTCGATGGCTATAAGCATATCTTTATAATAATTGACTCTTACACAAGATACACTTGATTTTTCCTACTAAGTCAACTTCAGCTAAAGGGACTTGTGAACTTCTAAACTCGTTATTCAATATTTTTGACGTGCCTACAGAAATTGTTTCTGATAGGGGATCAGCGCATAATTTTGCTCAATTTCTAGATGCGTATAATATTAAACACAAAAAAATTGCAGTCGCCTTTCCTTGGGCGAATGGATTAGTGGAGAGAGCAAATAGATTTTTAAAATCTTCATTAACGAAAATGATTAGTGAACCGAATGGATGAAAATGGCATACCCCTAAAGTGCAATATGTAGTCAATAACATTATCATATTCGATTAAAACGACACCAAGTAAATTGTTGGGTTATGAACAGCGGAATCACTCAGACACACCTCTCAAAGATTTAATTAAACAATTACTTAGCATCGATCAAGAATTTGATGTTGAGAGACAAGCTGCTCGTAAACTAGCAATAGAAGCGAGCGACAAAATACGTAATTATAATAGAATTCATTATAGCAGTAAGCACAACGTACCTACCGGGTATAATCAAGGGGACTTTGTCGGAATCAGGGACCTTTAATCCAAGCCAGGCCAAAGTAAAAAGCTGAAAGCCGAATACAAAGGGCCATATGTAATCGCAAAATGTCTAAACCATGGTAGATATGTTGTACAAGATGTACCTGGTTTCAATCTTTCGTCCAAACCGTACAATACGATACTCTCACCGAATAAGTTAAAGCTCTGGTCACGTGTGAAACCTGACACATTGAGTTAAACAATCCTTTTACTAATAAAAGCGCAATTATAATGACGTTGAAATGTTTAACCTACAGTAATGCAAATAGCGGACTTACCTTTCAGCGCTAATTATGCTCTATGAGTGTTGCAGCTGCGGAGGAAAGATCTCTTCGGTCGCAGCACATTTCCCGCGCAAACTACACGTAAGATGGCGGACAGAACCATCATTCGAGGATATCGATCATGAAACTTTATCCCTAGGATGGACTTCTTTTTCTTCTTTCTCTGGTTTGGTATGACGCTCGCCGTCGAACAGACGGCGATTCCGGCCAGTCTAGAGAGGAGTATCTCCCATAAATCTGAAACGGAGGAAAGATCCAGGCGCGCGCGACACCTAGGGAGAAGTGTGGGACTTAACTTTCATCGCCTCTGGCTAGCGAATAAGCAAAGTTGCTAGGGAATTACACATTTAAATCAACCGACTTAAGATAGGCACAAATCAGACGGCAGAGCGTGAGCGGCAGATTATTGATCATGGAACGAATGTCAATAGGATGTGTAGGAAAAATTTTTTTTAGATAAGATCTCAGCTTCCCAGACTTGCCGATACATTGACTGCAGTAAAACAAGAGGTGGTTAATATCCTGATTAGGATCTCCGCAGAAGCATTCCGGAGAGTCCATAATACCCTTTCGGGGTAGGGTCTGCAGACTGTAGGCCAGGTTGTAATGATTAGAGCGAATCCTGGAGATAGTAACAACCTCGTCTCTTTTCAATGCTTTATTATACAACCACGGTTTAGGGGAGACATTTCTGTGCATAGAATCGTACAATTGACCTTTGATGGCAGCGGATCGATCTAAATACAGTTGAAATTTGTTACTAAAAACACTCTTAGCTAACACCGCAAAGTGTTTTTCCTGGATGGGAATCTTGAATTTGGGACGATATCCGTGAATGGCCACTTCATTGGCAAGTCGATCAGCTTGTTCATAGCCTTGAATTCCCTTATAGCCAGAGATCCAGACTAGGTGAACGATGAATCCTTGTTTCGCCATTTTTTGATTTCGTGAATGATGCAGTTGGTGTGCCTGCAATTTTGAGATGAAATGGCTTGTAGCACACTCTGCGAATCTAACAGTATAGTAGCTTCATTGCAGCCGCGATCTTCGATCAGGAATGTGGCCAGAAGAATAACCCAGGCTCCCCCACGCGGGGCATGATCTTATCGTAGTGCGGAGGTTCTCCCAAAGAAAACCCTGGGGGTCTAACAGTGCCCTGTACTCCCCATTAGATAGGGGAAGTCTGTACGCTGGGTCCGGCACCCCAAGGGGGTCTCTCAGTAATGAGGGACCCTTCCCTGACGAAAATACGGGCACTTTATAAAGCGTTAACAACCGTTTAATGACGATTTTTTGAGAATTTTTACGCTTTCAAACTTTATAAGAACGCTTATACATAGAAGACCATTGGGATTAAACACTTTCAGAACGTTTATAAAATACAGTATATATCGTTTCATGAAAGTTCTGTAATGTTAAAGCTTTTCAGAGGACGCTCAGTAAACGTTGATGTACCTTCCTGCAGAAAGTTCACTGTCAGACTTTTCAAACATTTATCAAATGCTTTTCTCAATACCGTAAGACAAGCATTTTCCTTCCGTTCAGCAAACTCTGTTCCAACGTGGCGAATTAGTGAATCGCAGTAAACGTTTTCTAAGGCGTTTAAGCAAACGGCTTAAAGACGTTCAAAAAACGTTTTTCTTCGTAACACAAGCGTTTTTCCTCCGTTTAGCAAATATTATTCTACATATCCAATTTTTAAGCAGTGCACAACATCACCACTAGAGGGGACACAGCAAAGTTTAATACGTTTTCTCGTATTTAAAAAACCACATTGAATAGGATAAAAAGCGCAGTATGATGAGACTTCTCAGTAAAAAATTTTGTTCTTTTTTTTTATAAAATCGGCGTTCAGTAGACTCAACACTTAAACTGAACGCTCACAAACGCTTTTTACGCTATTTCTAATGACAAAAGTAAACGCTTGTTAAATGTTTAACAGAAGCTGCACGCAGTTCTCAATGGTGGAACAAACGTTTATTAAACGCTATACACAAAACCTGTAAACATTTTAAACAACTGTCAGTAAACGTCTTGACGTCAAGTAAACGCTATGTAAACGCTTCAAAATGCCGTATACAAATGCATTCCAAATGTTGCAACGATGCAATTTCCGCTTTATGAACACTCTAATGACCGTTTCTAAATTCTCAACAAACTTCCGCAAACGCTCATGTAAACGTTAAACAAACGTTTATGAAATATCTCATTTTCGTCAGGGCTGGGGGACTCGTTCCTCGGAACGGTCCCCAGTGTGCCGGTAGAAGTTAGCGGCCTTATTACAATCGCCCAGTGGCGAGGCGCCGATAGAGAGAACTTGTTCCCTCTAGGTGCGGGTACGTGGGACGTGTTTCAACCCCCACCGTGGGCGGGGTTCCCGTGGGGCCCTCCCCTCCCCCCTGTGGGGTGGGGTGGTTTCCTCGGGGCTCCGTGAGCGAAAAGGGTCGACACGGGTGCTTCCGTAGGCGTGCTGCCCGTCACTGGGTGCTCCTGGTGGCGGGCGCGGCACATGCCACGGGGACGGCTATGCCGTCCCAGATGGAGGGTCGTGGAGCTCAGACGTATTCTGAGGTCTGGGTCCACGACCCCTGACGCCGATGCTGGGCCGCTTGGGCTCACGCCCAGGGTCGGCTACCGGCACCGTGCGTGGTGATGGCGACGGGCGGCGAGGCCGCTCGGAATTGTTCCAAGGTAGGGCTCAGCGGAGTGGAGTTACGGGAAGATAAACCCGTTAAAAAACCCGGAAGGAAAATCGTACACCTGGCTTGGGGCAGCTTGTAAAATAGCCCCACTTCAATGATTTTTCGCAATGGAAAACAAAATGATGCCCATTACGTTAGCAGCCGGACTCGGATACGGCAGCTACCGGCGCGGGGGAGGTGGCGTCCTGGCTACCCCCCTGTCGGACCCTGTAATTTTGAATGGAAGGGTCTCCTGCGACAGGCGCGTCGACGGGTGCACCGCAGGTCCGTCGGCGATTGGAAATGCGTCTGCGAAGAATAAGGATAGCGTAATAGGGGATCCCCCCATCAAGAGGTGCTCCGCCTATGAGGTGGAGGGGATGAAGACCCGGGAATATCTCCGAGCCTCGTGGAAGAGAACGGTAACGGCATCAATGACATCGAAGACATCGTCATGAAAGAACCGGAGATGCCTCCCGACGATGGGCCGTCAAGGCTTGATGAACACGCGGAGCAGGTGTAAGGCTGGCCACAGGTCCTGTCAGGAGAGGAGAAGCAAGGCCAACAGTCCGACAGGCAGTGTGGGCTCGTGTCAAACGAGGACCAGCGCGAGTATGAAGAGGGCTGCTGATACACAGGTCACCGACAACGACGAGGAGGACGCCGAGGCTGGAAAGACGGAGGTCACAAAGAAGCCAAAAGGCCATGGAGATCAGAATACCGCATCTAGGCAACCGATGTGAACCTGGCGCCCAACTTTATCAAAAATAAAAATTAATACCGTAGGGCATTTGTAAATTCGTTTGTACCCGTTTGTATCTCCCTTATTTTCGTTTGTACCTCAAACAGTTAAACAAGAAATGAAATACAAAAAATAGTCAGCGCCCAAGTTTAATATTTTTTAATTTCATTTATGTCATGTTCGAAAGAGAATCGTTTGTACCCGTTTGTACCTCCCTTACTTTCGTTTGTACCTCAAAGGGTTCGGAGATATCGCGCTTTTCAATTTTTGCACAAGCCCTATATAGCTAACTTTGCCAATTTTCAAGATATCGAAATGGGACCAACGGCATTCGAAAGAAAATCGTTTGTACCCATCTGTACCTCATTCACTTTTGTTTGTACCTCGAAGGGTTCGGAGATACAGCGTTTTTCAATTTTTGCGCTACTCCTATCTAAAGACATCATACATATATCTTCTGATATATGGAACCTACAATTTAATGCCGGATCCGAACGGCGTTGGTGATCATAGATTTCACTAGGTTGTGTCATGTTTTGATCCTTAATCGCGAAAATCGTGTACGTGTGCGCTGATGGTATTGGACCCAGGTTAACCAATCGCGAGTCATTTGTATCGAGCGACCACTCAACGCCTAGACAGTTTAGATGTTTAATGTTTTTTAATTTATTGTTTTTTGTTTTATTTATGACAGGTCCACGAATTGAGCCAACTAATTAAAACAAGCCAATGAAGATTGACTAGCCGTTCAAGATAAGTCTATAAACTCGGACAACTGGTTAATGCCTGTCAAGTCAAGTCCAATTGTATGTGAAAAGCCAGTAATAATTATAGAATGATAGGAAATGTGTAAAATCCTTTAAATTATTGTTTAATGAAAATTAGGAGAGCTATTTTTTTTCTCTAAGAGTGTTCTAATCGATGTTGTTGTTGAAGCTTTTTTTATTCAGATCATCATATTTTTCCCAAGTTCCTGATATTCTGCGACAATGTGCGATATAATGTCCTATGTCATTTTCAGTATTATCACCAATATATTCAATTGCTGCGATTAGTTTGTATGTGGAATTACAAAATTGGATATCGATTGGTATCTCTGGAAAGTGTAAACATTCCTGACCACTCAGGATATCCAAGCCTTTCAGCGAGTTCGATCCATTGTAAACATTCCATGTCTATGAAAAGATTTCTATTTTGTGTTAAATATGAGTATAAATATTTCGCAGAAAGTTCTTTATTCAGTACATTTTCTGCCTTTTTCCAAATAGCATCAAATAAATGAAGAACCTCGCCTTTATCGTCAAAATAATTTAAGTCTTTCAATGAAAGACTTCGAAAATTTCGTCTACGTTTTTTCTTAGTTGACGAGGCATTTTTATAATATCTGTGTGATTTAATACACGAAATCAAAGCGTCTTATAATCGAGAATAGAACATGCGAGTGTTCTCTTTGCAAGCGTAAAAGTTTTAGATCGACAAATCAATAATGATAATCGACTAGCGCAGCAGCTCTGCCAGTAAACACGTTGATCGCAGCGAAGTGGACGGCGATTGTCAATGGATCTCGACGAATCGGTTACGCCGATGGATGTCGCCGAGGCCATTGCCCGGGCCGGACAATGCCAGTCGGAAAGCGTAAAGGTGAGGCAGGTGACCATGGCCTCCCGTGGGCTACAGTCTGGGCCCAATGCCCGGTAGCAGCGGCCAAGAAGATCTGCGAGGCCGAAAGATTAAAGTTGGATGGGTATCCGCGAGGGTGACCCTTTTAAACGCACGCCCCCTCCAATGCTTTAAGTGCTTGGAGATGGGCCACGTAAGGACCACATGTAACAGTACAATCGACCGTATCGGATGCTGTTATCAATGCGAGTGACAGGGACACACGGCACGAGAGTGCAAAGCCCCTGCCAATTGCCTGGCATGCGCGGCCGCGGGTAAGCCGGCGACGCACCGAATTGGTGTTGGCCCCGGCTGCACCGTCAAAAAGAAGAAGGGTGAAGGGAGCAGCGGGTCCGTCCGTCGAGGTGCCCCTTCCACAGAGGAAGAAAGTGGTGGGCCCGAGCACTGCTGGGAAGGGGACATAACCCCCAACCCGGCAAGCGGGAGCAACGGACACCACTACTGACCTGCCCGGAGATACGGACGAGCTAATGGAGGTGTGCCAGGAGGCTGCGGGACCGTGAATTCACGGTAACGCGCCTCATCCAGGCGAACCTGAACCACTCCCGTTCAACGCAGGACATGCTCCTCCGGGCGATGGACGAGAGTCGTTCAGGATTAGCGGCCATTGTGGACCCACACAGTGTCCTCGACACCGAGAGGTGGCTGGGGGACGGGAGCGGGTCCACGGTCGTCTGGCGTCCCACGCCTGGCTCCCCACCGCCCTCCCGCGTTGAACGCGGGAGCTTCTACATCCTGACGGAATGGGGGACCATTGATATGCTGGCCTGCTATCTCCGGCCGCGGCGAATCTTGGAGGAGTTTGAGGATGAACTCCAGATACTCACCGCGATTGTGGGGCGGCGCCCTCTCCGCCCGACCCTTGTTGCGGGGGATTTCAACGCTCACTTCACGAGGTGGGGGTCCCCCCGCACAAACAGCAGGGGTCGCATGACAGAAGAGTGGGCGGAGAGTCTCGGCCTCTCACTGATGAACGTGGGGAGACGTAGCACCTTCGTCGGCGGTCGCGGGAAGTCCATTGTGGACCTTACGTGGATCACGTCCCATGCCGCCGGCAGGGTATCTGGGTGGAAAGTTGACCTACGTCTCCTGGCCGAGTAGTCGGACCACATGGCGATCTCCATGGTGGTCCATGCGACTGCCGGCCCAGAGGCCAAGAGGCGCGAAGCTGGGTAGGACGAGGAGCATCCGCGGTGGGCACTCCGTAAGCTCGACGTGGATGTTCTACAGGCAACGACCAAAGCCCTAACTTGGGCGCAGTCTACTCCACATGAGGATGTGGGCGAGGAGGTGGCGGGCATCTGCGGCATTATGGCGTGTGCGTCAGACGCGTCGATGCCGCGATGCAGCGCCAAGCCGACTCGCCTCGCGTATTGGTGGTCGCCGGGGATCGCCGCCCTTCATACGGCAGCGGTCCCAGAGCTCGGCGGCGCCTTGCGCGGGCGAGGAGGTGGAGAGAGGACAACGCCATGTTGGCCGATGCGGAGGCCTCGCTGAGGGAGGTGAGACAGGCCCTCCGCGTCGCCATCAGAGAGACCAAGGCCCGCTGTTGGACGGAAATGATCCAGGACCCCGACGTCAACCCGTGGGGGCTTCCATACCAGGTGGTAACGCGTAAGACGCGTCCCTGGATCCTCCCGCTGACGGAGAGGTTGGATCCCCGGTTCCTCGAGGACGTGATGGGCAGACTGTTCCCCGTGCGAGTCACGGGTGTCCGCCCTCACGCGGGACCACCGGTCGGGTGGTTGGAGGAGAGCTGGGGGTCCGGGACGAGGAAATGACCCGCGTGTACCACCGTATGCGGGGCAGCCCGAAAGCCCCGGGATCAGACGGGATATACGGTTGGGTCTGGGCCTTGGCCTTTGAGGAGCTTGGTGGTCGCCTGAGGCAGCTATTCACCAGTTGCCTCAGACAAGGAAGTTTCCCACCAGTCTGGAAAAGAGTCAATCTGGTCCTCCTCCGGAAGGAAGTTAGGCCGGCGGAGGTTCCCTCTGCGTACCGTCCTATATGCTTGCTGGACGATGCTGGGAAGATGCTGGAGCGAGTCATCGTCCAGCATATCGTCCAGCACCTGTGCCGGGAGGACCCCGACCTACACGCGAGACAGTACGGATTCCATGAGGGGCGCTCGACGGTCGGAGCAATCCGACAGGTGAGGGCCTTCACGAGGTCCGTGGTGGCGGAAGGGGGCGTGGTGTTGGCAGTATCGCTCGATATCGTCAACGCCTTTAACGCTCCCCTGAGATCAGATGGTTCGGGCGCTGGCCTACCACGGCCTGCCCGAATACCTGGTCTCAATAGTCGAGGACTACTTCTGGCACAGGAGGGGATTATACCGGGATAGGGACGATATCGCACATGAGAGGGAACTGTCGTGCGGTGTCCTGCAGGAGTCGGTGTTAGGCCCCCTACTATGGGACATCGTGTACGACGCGATATTCCGCCAAGTCCTCCCGCTGGGGTGTCATACGGTATGTTATGCCCTGGTCATTGCGAGATTGATTGATTGATTGATTGAGCGTTTATTGCTGCTCTAGGGCAAGCCCTCTAAGAGCATACAGAGATAGGATACAATTGTAAAAGCAATGTAGAATAAAAACTAGAGAAAAACAGAGAAAAATACGTGAAGAAAGTATAATACATGCAGGTAGACAATGTTCTCAAGTTTCATTGACTTTTAAATAACACGGTAAGAACTCAGTTTCATGATGCTACGCCACATTAAATGTATTTATAGCTAACAAGTGTAATAGAGTACGCATACATGCAGCCTGATATATTTTTCGAAGTAAATTATGCGGCTACGTCCCTAATAAAGAAATTACAACTAACACAGAGAGATTACAAATAAAAAAGCTTAAAGTAACAAAAGATGAGCTTGATAACTTGATAACAAATAAAGAGATTAATAAAGAAAACAGGTCATACTTCGACACTCATGATGAAAAATTTTTAGTGCGACAAGTTACAAGTGTGTTGTGCCGTTCTGCAGATGGCGAAAGAGCTTCTGTTTGAAATTGATCGGAGATTGTGCCTTTCTAATTTCGATAGGAAGTGAGTTCCAAAAAGAGGCGATTGCACTTGTAAAGGATTGTTGGTAAGCGGAGGTTCGACATGAGGGGACAGCAAGGTTAAGAGGAGACGCACGAGAGGTTTCGCGTGGATTGTTAGGAAAGCTAAAATTGCAGGAGAGGTAGGGGGGATTACCAGAACTGAGTATTGAAAAAAGAAGGCTACAAGACAAATAAGATCTTCTGTCATCCGCAGATAGCCAGCCAAGTTTGTGATAATACTGTGAAATATGTTCATCCAGGTTGAATATGAATCTCAAGCAGGCGTTCATTAAGCGCCTTAACTTGAGCTTTTGCTGACCTGTAAGATCAGTGAAAAGCGCAGCGCAATAGTCGAAGAGGGGGAAAATCAGGGAAGACACCAGCTGAACACGCAGGGGAATCGTGAGGCAGTTCTTGTAATGTTTCAGTCTCCATAGCGTCCCGTTTACCCTGCTAGAAATATTTTTGATATTATCGTCCCAGCTGAGCGTAGGAGAGAAGTGAATGTCCAAGTTGACTGCTTTATTGATCAGTTCAATAGGAACTCCATTAAGGCTAAGATCAAAACTGCAGCCCTCTCGAAGTGCTCTTACATAGCGAGTACTTCCCAGCAGCATCGCCTTGGTCTTTTTTGCGTTTAGACACAAGTAGTTTTCCTCTGCCCAGCGTTCAACATTAGCGACGTCTTCCCTGATTAACCCCACGGCGACTTCACGGTTGCTAGGAGGAAAATAGAAATAGATCTGAAGATCATCAGCATACAAGATATGGGAGCAGTGCTTGATAGAATGCCTCAGATCATCGATGAATATTGCGAAAAGGAGGGGGCCAAGTACCGAGTCCTGAGGAACGCCGGCAAAGATAGGGGCCCAGGAAGACTTGTTTCCATTAGAGTCCCTTACACATTGTGCTCGGCCCTTAAGGTAAGACGTTAACCAATTTAGAACAGAAGAGGAGATGTTAAGCTTTCTAAGTTTTTGGAGAAGGAGATCATGACGAACCGAGTCAAAGGCCTTGGAGAAATCGAAGAGTATGAGCAACGTAACCTGTCGCCTGTCAATGGTCAGCCTAATGTCGTCAGTTAGTTTGACGAGAGCTGTTTGCGTACTATTGCCAGGTTTTAATCCAGTTTGGAGAGGATCCAAGCACTGAAGATGACGGAGGTGACCGTACAACTGCTCGAAGGCCAGTCTCTCAAGAGCCTTAGATAGGAGAGGGAAAAGGGATATAGGATGGTAATCAGATGGGGATGAGTAATTTGGACTTAGGGAGAGGTATGACTATTGTGAGTATTGCAAAAGGAAAGTGGTACCGGAAAATCAGGTCCACCGGTGATGTCGGAATTATACACGAACAATCACGAGGAGTCAGAAGGTATTAGAAAGCGTAGAGACTGAGATCGGTATAAGTGAGATGTGCTTCTGAGCTTTATTCGAGAACGACTGAACTTGGTCGTTAAGCGATAGGTACACACCGGTATCGAGAGATATCCTTCGCTTCGCGAGAACAAAGGAAAAGTTGCGAATGTATACATATGTGACGCGAAGTAAACAACTGATCGGTAGCCTCTGCCTCGAATTCTGACCGCGTCGGTACCGAGAATAAGCGTGTTTTGAACATAATAGCTGTCGACGGAAATAATCGTTAAAATTAACTCGATACTGAGCACAAAAATTTAACAATAGTATTTAGGCTTCTGAGAATGCTATGATGATTTGAAAATAATTAGCGCATTGAGGTTTTATTGAATTTAGTCCGAACATTCCGCCCGCCTTGGCAACTATATTAGTTGTCAAAAGAACTGAAATGAAATCAAATTAGGCGGAAGTTTAAATTATGAATATAGTCACTGTTCGTTTGAATCGGTCGTTACTCTCGGTAGCAAACACAATTTCACAATCGGTCTCTTGAGAGTTGAGGTAGCCGTCTTCGCGACGCGGATGAGTCCGTCCGAGCCAGGGTGTACGTCGATGATGTGTGCGAGAGGCCACTTGGTGGGAGATCGTTGTTCGTCCTTGACGAGAGCTCCGATTTGGTAAAGATTGTGAGCCCGATGCCACTTTGAGGTGACCTGAAACTGTGATAAATATTCGGTAGCCCAGCGTTGCCAAAATGACTCTGTCATCTGGCGTAAGAGTTGCCATCGAGTTAGTCTATTTTCTGGTAGAACTGGCTCTTGCAGAGACGGTTCAGGCACGGCAATGAGAGCTGAGCCTACGAGGAAATGTCCTGGCGTAAGTGCGGAGATGTCCGATGGGTCATCCGAGAGAGCCGTTAGGGGGCGAGAGTTGAGGATCGCTTCAATTTGAGCCAAGAGCGTTGTCATCTCTTCGTAGGTGAGCAAGGTCTCACCGATGACTCGACGAAGGTGAAACTTGACTGATTTCACTCCTGCTTCCCACTTGCCGCCGAAATGCGGGACGGAAGATAGATGAACTTCCACGTGACACCGTCGGTAGCGAGATGAGCGGCGGTAATAGACTACTCTCGAGACGAGGCCTTGAAAAGTCGTTGTAACTCGGCATCTGCTCCAACGAGATTGGTGCCACAAACGCTCATGATGGTGGAACAGAGGCCTCTGCGACTCGTGAAGCGTTTGTATGCGGCAATAAAGCTCTCGGTAGAGTAATCGGTCGCTACTTCGAGGTGTATTGCTGAGGTGCTGAAACATGTGAAGATAATGAAGTATCCTTTGTATGTCTTGGCTCCGCGTCCACGGAAAGTCTTGAGCGTTAACGGGCCGGCATAGTCAACTCCCATATGATAGAAAGGTTGACATGGAGTTACACGCGATGCCGGTAGCTGTCCCATGAGTTGTTGACCGGTCGCTGCTCGCTGACGTGTACAGACGAGACATTGGCGGATGAATGAGCGTATCGGAAGGCGACCGCCAAGAATCCAGAATTGGCGTCGTATCGATGCGAGTGTGAGTTGCGGACCGCCATGAAACGTCTTTCGATGATAATGATCGATGATGAGTTCCGTCAATCGAGAGCTTCGAAGTAGGATTAGCGGATGTTTCTCTGTTCGAGCCAATTGAGAATGTTGTAGGCGACCTCGGAGATGAAGCAATTCATCGGTATCGATAAACGGGATGAGGCGGAGTAATGGACTTGATTTCGGTAGTGGTTTGTTTGCTTTGATGAGTTGAATTTCCGGAGAAAAGCACGCGTGTTGCGTCAATTTGATCCAGAAGGCGAGTGCAGAGTCCAATTCGAGCGGAGTGAGAGGATCTTGAGCGGCGTGTGCATCGGTAGCTTTGCGAAAATATTCGATGGCGCGTCGAATCCATGCGGTGATGCGGAGTAGCTTGGTGAGAAAAGAGTATCTTTTTATGAATCCATACCTCCGGTTCGGGGCTGACTATGGCGACGGCATAGCTTCGTGCACGTTCCTCTCCTTGTCCGGCCGGACTTAGAGTGCAGGTGGAGGCAGGCCACTCAGTGGAGAATCGTTGGAGCCATTGAGGTCCCGACCACCAGAGCCGCTCCTGTTGTAGTCGTTGCGGAGAGATTCCTCGCGACGCCAAGTCGGCGGGATTTTCTTTCCCAGCGATGTGATGCCAATGAGAGTTTGACAGTTCTTGTATGAATGATACCCGATGCTGCACGAATTCCTTCCATCTTGATGGATGGCTCTTGATCCAGACCAGCGCGACAGTAGAATCGGTCCAGAGATTAGAGGTTGAGCGAGTCAGGTCGAGCACGTCGCGAACCTTGCGAATCAATTTCACGAGAAGCACGGCAGCGGATAACTCGAGTCGAGGTATCGTTACGCATCTGAGAGGAGTCACTTTTGTCTTTGCACTGAGTCATGAATACAAACAAAACACGAATATAAACAATCGCCGCGAGGGCGTGTTGAGAGGCGTCCGAAAATCCGGGAAGTTGCACTTCGGGGGTATCCGAACTCGTACCGAACCAGCGCAGAATGGAGATAACCAACAAGTTTTTAAATTGCGCGAGAAACTCGATCCAGTGAGATTTGAGGTCTTCCGGAAGTTCGCAATCCCAATCAAGACGAATAGCCCACAGCTCTTGCATAAAGATTTTCGCACTAATAATGATCGGCGCGAGCCATCCGAGCGAATCAAAGATGCGCGCGATAAACGAGAGTATTGAGCGTTTCGTGATTGCGACTGTCCGCGGAGGCGACGGCGCGGAAAACATGAAACTGTCATTCAATCGATTCCACTGAACGCCGAGCGCGTAATGCGTAGCCGGATCGCCGACCAGTAGGATCGCGGACACTTCTTGATCATGAATTGAGATGTTTGCGAGCAGATCCGGAGAATTTACAACTTACTTTTTTAAATTAAAGCCGCCCGCGTGAGCGTGTCTTGAAGTTGCTGAATTTTTTCTTTTGCGGTAGCTACTATATCTGCCCCTGACAGAATATCGTTGACATATGTGTCGCAACGAATGATTTCTACAGCAAAGGCGCGCGTGGTTTCGAATTCGAGAGCGAGTTGCTGTAAGCAACGAAGAGCGAGATATGGCGCGCACGCGAGACCGTATGTCACTGTACACAACAAATATTCGCGCGGATTCTCGCTGGGCGAGTGTCTCCAGAGAATTTTTTGCAACAGCCAATCGTCTTGATGAACGCGAACTTGGCGATACATTTTTCGATATCGGCTGCGAACACGAAACGATGTCGACGCCAACGAATAATGATATCCGTATGTTCCATTTGGAGTTTCGGTCCGATATGAAGAAAATCATTTAACGGGGTTCCGAAATTGGTTTTTTGTGATCCGTTGAACACGACGCGGAGTTTCGTCGTTGAGCTAGAGTCTTTAATGACACCGTGATGCGGCAGAAAGAATTCGCATCGCGAAGAGTCTAGAGAGCCTGAAAGGCGCATATGATCCAGCTCCAGATACTCACGCAAGAATTCAGCGTATGCAGTTTTGAGGGATGCGTGCGTTTCGAAGCGTGTTTCCATGTGACGCAGATTCCTGAACGCTGGAGCACGGGAGTCACCGAAATCACTCACACTTTGTCGGAACGGCAATCGAATTATGAACCGCCCGTGAGCGTCACGAGAGTGAGTCGTTTTGAAGTGAAGCTCACACTAAGCTTCTTCCGGTGTATAGCATTAGGCATTAGGCGACGGCACGATTTCTTCTTGTTGCCATAACCGTTGGAGTAGATCGAGAAGTTCACAATCGAGAGAACACTGAAATCCGTTGATTGCGTCTTGCGAGAGATGATCGTTGGAGAGTTGTCCGGATAATATCTATCCGAGAGCTGTCTTTTGCGCGATCGGTGATTCGCCGTTTCCGCGGCGAATGCCACTTTCGAGAATTTACTTGCGCCGAGAACTAAACCAATTTTTCCTGGCATTGCGAAACTCGTGTCCGCAAGGCGGAGTAGTAGGGGTATAGGGCGGGTTCTAACCCATGGGGCTAGAGGGGAATGCGGGGCGCGGAGGGTACTCGGTGGCGAGGGGAACGGAGCGTGGGGAATCTTCGGAGGTGGGGGTATGACGTCACTGGGCGAGGGGGAACGGGGCGCGGGGAAGGTCCCAGGATCGCCGGTACCGCTGTTTACCTAGGACCCAAATCATCACTGTTTATAAAAATAGGACCCTGATTGATGGGTCATAAATGTATCGTTTTACGATTCGGTATTTTTTACTGCCGCCACCCCGTACCCACCCAAACAAAATGCGTTAGAGTATTATGCGGTAACGCGAACAAAGAAAACCAAGAAGCGCTGATATTTTTTTAGAAAAAAATTGTAGTAAAGGTTTTTTTATTTACCTCCTCCGTCTCCTCTCTCTCTTCTTCATCCACCACCTTCTCCTCCTCTTCATTCTTCTCCTCATCGTCGTC
>NW_017255963.1:52892-53192 GCF_001594055.1 Mycetomoellerius zeteki
CTCCTCGCCGAGAACGTTCTCGGCAAGGAGGATGTCCTCCTCTTCTTTCCCAGACTTTTGTCGCTACGTTAGAGGCCCGTCGAGAACATTCTCCTCGCCGAGAACGTTCTCGGCAAGGAGGATGTCTTCCTCTTCTTCCCCAGTGTTTTGTCGCTACGTTGGAGGCTCGTCGAGAACATTCTCCTCGCCGAGAACGTTCTCGGCAAGGAGGATGTCCTCCTCTTCTTCCCCAGTCTTTTGTCGCTTCGTTAGAGACTCGTCGGGAACATTTTCCTCGCCGAAGACGTCATCGGCAAGGAG
>NW_017255964.1:0-2435 GCF_001594055.1 Mycetomoellerius zeteki
TTGAAAATACTCAAGATTCTTTTAACACAGTCGATTATTCTTTTCATAATCAACTGTGATTGGTCAATTTCTTACTCTTACTTCTCAAACCAAGCTTACTATATGTATTGTAGACGGGCCTTATGACATGGTGTGACATGGATCCTAATAAAGCGATATTATGTAATGTTCAAAAATTAAAATCCAGAAAATTAAAATCCAGAAAATTTTTAAAGCAGAAAATTTATTTTAAAACTTTGGTTTTATATAGCAGAAATGAGACATTATTTCCTAAACTTTTTTTTGTTTATAACTTTTTGACGAATAACGTCCGACGGTTAAAACATCCTTAAGGTCACTCAGGATTATAATCTTGACAACATATGTCAAGATTAAGGTTATTGGGGTTCCCCTAATCTATATTTACCTTATTTTTTAAATAGGTATACTGGCTACATTTACACCGTGCATTTAGGCCACGGCCTATACAATAGATGTCTTTGGGAGCTTTCCATCAAAGTTTTTAGGTGACACACATCGTCACGGTGTTCGACATGGTGGTTTCCAGCAACGACTCGCCACGGTACGATTAGACACAATCGAAAAGCATAGTCGAACACAGAGTCTGACTCATGGTTGTCAAACTTTTGAATGACGCTCTAGTGCATTTTTCTCTTATATATGTGGTATTATATAACAATAATTTTTGTCATTTGTATTTTTTATAGATTTTATGTAATATATTTTAATACAATTCTGTTTTTTGTTTAAGGGAGCTTTCCAACAAGAGACACAGAGTGACACGGTGTGACATGGTGAATCGTTGCATCCTTGTTGTTCGCCAATGTTAAACAAGGATGAGAAGGTGATCGCTGTGTCGCTTGTTGGAAAATTTTCCAGTAAACAAAGGCACCTATCATATAGGTCGCGGACTAAGCGCACAGTGTAAACGTAGCCATAATATATAAAATATTTAATCCGACTATTTTCAAATTTTAAGAAATTTCGTTTATGATTTTTTGTCTAAAAAAATAATAAAACAAAACAGAAATATAAAGTGAAATTCTTGCAGAATTTTTAATTTTTTTGAAAGTTTTATTTGTTTTATCTTTCAGAGATAATTTGGAATGGTTAGTTCGTATGGCTACTAATTGGGCGAAGTTGACTGTGATGGCTTCTTTAGAAGTTATTCATCGAAGTCACCACGAAGCTTTAAATCTTTTGATGTAGTTATGTTTATCGAGAGATTCTGGTGCTGCTAGTGCTGGATACTCCGAAGAGGATGATTTATGTGCTTTGAGACTTTAATACATGCTAATCATGGGGCCGCTATCGCGCAGATTACCTCCTAAGCCAATTAAAAAATGTATATCACAAAACAAGGTATGTCGCATTTGATACTTTTTGTAACATTTTCTTACGTTAAATTTCCACATTTTTGTGTATTTAATAATTAATTTAAATATTTGTCAAATTATATATAATGTGGATAGATCTTTTATTAACTAAATATATGTAATAATTGAATTTCATGTGATTTATCCTTTGCAACTTGTTCCAGATGAATTGTCATGGTAACTGCCTCGGCCTTAGATTGGCTGCAATAGGTTCACATAGACAAGACGTTTATGAACAATTAACATCCAATTTGTATCAAAATGACGCCGTGACTAGTGAAGCGGCTGAAATCGCTATGGTTATGTTGAGATCCAAATCAATGCGTGCGATTGAAGATATGGTTGCAGTAAGTATGTTCACAACATCATACAAATAAATAAATTATAATTGTATGATGTTGACAAATATAATTAATTTTATACATTATTGAATATTAATTTAGAATATTTTATTTTTTCCCCCTAGAGAGAGAGGAGAGAGAGAGAGAGAGGAGAGAGAGAGAGAGAGAGAGAGAGAATATGCAGAAATGAAAGAACAAGAGCATATGCTCTGTCCAGTATTTTGGGTAGTGATCGGTATCTATCAATTTGCATTTACAATTCCTGATTCGCAGCCATCACGCTGATATATTGATCTTAAAAAACACCAAGGATGTTATATGTATTTCAATTTGCTACACTGCTACTGTCATTGCGAGTGCTTTCATGCATTCCAGGACAACTAGCGATCAATTTCTGAGTATGCATTTATTTTTAGGATTTTTTTAGGCATTTTTTATTCTTGATGTTTAAAATTTTTAGTAGTTGTACTTTTATTTTTTAAATAGAAATATAATATGTGAAAATTTTATTCTTACTATTTTCAAACTTTAATTTTATTTATAATTTTTCTTAAAAAATAAAACGAAACAGAAAATATAAGGTGAATTCTTGTAGAATTTTTAATTTTTGAAACTTTGTTTTATCTTTTACAGATAATTTGGAATGGTTCGCTCGTGCTACTAATTGGGCGAAGTTGACTGCGATGGCTTCTTTAGGTGTTATTCATCGAGGTTATTC
>NW_017255964.1:2517-6843 GCF_001594055.1 Mycetomoellerius zeteki
AACCCTTTTGTAAACCTGAATAAGGATCGTTGAAAGTATGAATTATTGGTTCAAAATTAGCGTTTTCATTGAAAGTTAGATTTTTTAACAATTGATTCAATCTTTCATCTAATGGAATATCATCAGAATCAACATATTCCAAATCTTCTTGATCCGAATTTTCATCACAACTGTTTGATGAATTACTTTCTGTATCATTATCTATAATTTCCTCCGCAAAAAAATCATCGTCACTTTCTTCCAAATCAGACAAATTGCAGTCAGAAGATACAGGTGAAGGTGATCGTGTTCTCTTCTTAGATTGTTTTGTCATTTTTTTGAACTCGGACATGTTTTACATTTATTTGTAAATATCGCGCTGGAACGAATCAGTCCGGCTCTTTATATACGAAATGAAATCAGCGACCCAAAAAACCCCCAGGGCCAAATTTTGGTATATTTTAGTTCACAATTGACGCCTACCACTTTTGGCACGGAATGTTTTAAAAAGCCTACCACTTAACCGGTTAAGGAAGCCTTGAATATAAGTTTTGACTATGAATGCAGACAAAAATCTCAATAAACAATGTGCAAAATAAAGATACATGTATATCCGTCGTTTTCCGTAATTCATTTGGTTTTCAACTTATCACGTATCAGTAGTCATATGTTCCACTTAATGTTCGCAACACACTTATTGCAAGTCGTATCGTATTATTATTTATATTTGCAATTTGTTCTTTAAGGTAAATAATTCTTCGAATATAAATATTTTTTTATCGTACTATTTATAAAATAAAACATTTTAATATTTTTTTGTTTTTATACAATTTACAAAAAACATTTTTATACGTATTACAAAGAATCTTGTCTAAAGACAAGTTTTAGTCAGAAAATTTTTTCAAAAAGTGACCAGGAAAAGTCAGGGAAATTTTTTTTTCTTTTTTACTAACAACTCTAACAAAGTTCAATGCAATCTATCAATAGCTAAATTAGTTTGATAAAATTACTAGTTATTCCAACACAGACCCTTATGCAAGTTAAGACCTACAATTGGTGTAAAGAAAAAGCTTACCTTTTTGAAAAAAGTAAAAGAAAGCGCTAAGAGGTACGTGCTCATCGAAAAAAAAACTATTGTATCAAATTATAAAACCCAAATGATACTATCCTTATTGTATCAAATTAAAAGGTAGAACCCATATAGTACTGTTATTATTTAACTCTAATAATCCTTATGCAAGTTAAGACGTACAATTGGTGTAAAAAGAAAAAGCTTACCTTTTTAAAAAAAAGTAAAAGAAAGCGCTAAGAGGTACGTGCTCATCGAAAAAAAAAACTATTGTAAATTATAAAACCCAAATGATACTATCCAAATGATACCTACTATTGTATCAAATTAAAAGGTAGAACCTATATAGTACTGTTATTATTTAACTCTAATAATATATGTCATTTGAATAAAAGATTTGGTATTAACAATTGACGCCAAGTTAAATTCTATACCGTGGTGGCACCAGTTATCGACACGTTAAGGAATTTCTCCTACTTCTTTTATTTTATATAATTAATATTAAAAATAAGAATAGTGAAATAATAATTGACACAAGTCGAACTCTGTCTTCGACAGTTTATGTATTACGTTATTATCTATCATTTTTACTTTTATATTTGTGCTAAAAAAGAGTAAGTGATTTAAAAATATTGTACAACACATGTTGAATGAAATAACTACATATATTTATTATGTATATATGTACATACACATATATATATATTTATAAAGTTTTTGTTGTATAACATAACTTAAACGTAAACTTTAATTATTATTTTTTACTTTAATGACAAGTATTTATCACATACAATATTCTATTCCCATTGTATTATAGGAAAAACAATTTTTTATAGATGCTTTAAAAAAACATTTTTATTAAACAAAAAACTTAAATCTTAAATATTTTAAAACTTTAACGAAGTTTAAAATTGAGCTCTTAAATAAGATATTTTATGAACAGTTTAAAAATATTATTTCAACTTTTTAATTTCCTTTTTTCCAAGATTTTGCTTTTTAGTAGCTAATTTTTGGCTTCTTTTTATTCTTTTTCACATTCAGCTTTTCGTTTTTCATCTAATTTCTTTGTACGATGTTCTATCCATTTGTCAGAAGAGGCAATTGCTGGTATTTTTTCTTTACTTCTTCTTAATTTAAGCTTATTCTTTTCTTTTGGCCAAAAAAGAAAGTCTTTGAAGATAGAAGGGATCTCGTGCCTAAGAATGTGCAGGAACTGAGTAAGCATTTTCTTTATTTCTATTATCCACAATTTCTTCTTCATTTGTAGAAAGAACGATTACGTTATTGCTCGTTGTAGAAAAATTTTCACAAAGAATATTAGAATTTGAGGAACTTTGTGAAACATTATCCAACAATTGTAATTGCACATTGGACTCAATGATATGCGATACGTTAGATAAATGACTAAATGACTCCTCATTTATGTGACTAGATTCCTTAGGGTCTTCGAAAACTATTTCAAGTTCGTTTATATCTATTTTTTCTAAAAATTCATACATTTTCAGTATTTAGAATATTTTCATTAAATTGTAGGTGAACTCCTACTTGAACATCATAAAATTGTTGACTAATTCCTACTTTAGAATTTTCATTAGATTGCACAAGTCCTACTTCCGCTTTTTTTTTTAAGAGATAATCAATAACTAAATAAACTTGTATCTTCGACATCTCTATTCTATACATCGCCTGATAGAAGGAGCAAATTTAATTTCGCTTCTGATAACTGTCTTTCAAAGGATTGCAATAATAATTGTGCTTCAGAAGAACTATGACTTGGCGAGACAGATTTGGGTTGCTGACTTTTATTAAGGAGTCGAGAATAACTAAACTGTATGGTAACACCTTAATCTAAAAATTAACGATATTGATAAAAATATGAAACTGTTTATGCGCGATAATAAAGCCTATCAATATTTACATTTGCTCAGGTTTTTACCCACTAATTTGATTATGATATACCTAAGTAACTTATGTTGCTTTTCATATTATTTTATCACGAACTTTAAGCACATGTTAATCTTCACTAATTCTGACATCTCGTGTCAATAACCGGGTACCCGTCGATAACTGGTGCCACCACGATACCAAATTAATTAAAAAATGTGATCCAAGTGATACTATGTTTAATTTTTATACAATGAAATCTAAGTATATATCTTTGTATTTCTATTGAAGGATTTTCTTATTCCAATCCAAATACCATGGTAACACTTGAATTGAGCAAGGTACCGCAACTTTGTGACAAAATGTATTGAAGGATTATTAAATAATTACTACTTTAGATGGAAGAGAAAATTTCTTTGAATAACTTTGTGATAATGTATTGAAGGAAAATTAAATAATTACTATTTTAGATGGAAGAGAAAATTTCTTTGAATAAATTATGATACAATAATTTCTTTTAAAAAGAATTAAAGCCATTTGGAATTGGAAGATCTTCAATAGAAATACAAAGATACATACTTAGATTTCATTGTTTAGAAATTAAAAATAGTATCACTTAGATATACATTTTTTATTTAATTTAGTATGGAATTTAACTTGGCGCCAGTCGTTGATACCAAATTTTTTATTCAAATGATACATATCATCAGAGTTAAATAAATAATAAGAATAGTACTTGGATTCTATCTTTTAATTTAGTACAATAAAAATAGTATTGGGTACAATAAAGATAGATAACACTTTATAATTTAGTACAATAGTTTTTTTTCGATGAACACATATGTTTTAGCGCCTTTTTTTATCTTTCTTAAAAAGGTAAGTTTTTTTATCTTTACATATATAATTAAAATTTATATTTTATTTAGTAATTTTATTTGATCGCCCTTTTTTGTCATAACCGCATTCTTTTTTCCAATACTAATTTATTTTTTGTTGGCTTGAATTTGGCCTCCAAATTTTATTATGCCACAAAGCTTCTTTTGCGTTTTTAATAATCTAAGCTAATTTTCTTACAATCCTTGATAATAAATATTAAAATTTTTTACATATTTTATAATGTTAAAATTTTTACATGTTTTATATTTGTCAAATTTGGAAATTTCCCATTTTTGTCTGGAAAACCTGGAAAAGTCAGGGAATTTTAAAATTCATTTTGTGTGGTCCCTGATTAATATGATATAATCATGTGATAATATCATATAAAAAGACGCATCTATTGGTATTTTTATTAATGAATCACTGAATAATTACCGAGAGCATTTTTCGCGTATACATGGATATGCTGATGAGACCCGTCTCGCTCAATTCTAACCGCGTGATCAAACTTATAATAC
>NW_017255965.1:0-65938 GCF_001594055.1 Mycetomoellerius zeteki
GCCAGCTTAATAGACGTCTCCGTGCGATATTATGTATATAATCAATTTTTCCACACTTTGTCGGTGACTTTTATCGTAATTATTAACGATAAAATTTTCGTCGAAAAAAAGACATAAGCGACTTTAGATTAATTTCAAGGCTTTCGCTTACGCTATTGACTTGGGATATGTAGTCGCAGCCACGCACCGTACTGTCGGACACAGAGGTCCGCGCGTGTACACATATCTTTAATATCTTCGCGGCGAATCGACATTCATTAGGATGCATTGGCATTCTTTCTGGCCATACATACTCAAGGAAGAAACGAACGGATAATGGTAGAATCTCTTCCTCGTGCGGCCTTAACGACCAAGAGAAGTCTACTATCCCGCACATCCCTAACGTCCTGCATTGTACTTCCGCCGATTAGCTACGAACAACGACTAATAGCTCAAGTTATCATTTTGCCAGCGCACATCCGCATAAATCAGATTGCTATTCCTGATAATTTATAGACTCGCAAGTATAGAATTAATCAAACTCAGTAGCTCAAGAATAAAAGTTACACAATAAATAAGACTTATTTAGAATTACAAAGGTTAAAACAAGATTAATTAATTTTGATATAGTTGCGAAGATATGTTAATTAGAATCGCGTTAATAGGTATATACCTATTATTAACGCGTAATATGTACTATAAATTATAACGTGTAATAATAAATAAATACAACTCGTAAAAATAATAATTTTGCGGCTCTAACCACAGACGCCATGAAACGCGTTATTTTTATCGGTCTACGTAACAAATCGTCAGTATGCAGAAATAAATCGATTCATCGCGTATGCGGTGCACCAATAAGAAGTGCTGGCTGCATTGGTGCGGATGACGTCAGCAGTGACGATTGATTAGGCGGAAATAAGCATCGAGGAGCCTATATAACCTCGCATTAGCCTAATGACCGCAAACGCAGGTGATCCGGTGATCTACGATCGATGCTCCCTCTCTCTCTCTCTCTCTCTCCCCTCTCTCTCCCTCTTTCTCTTTCTCTTCCCTGGCACTCGCAACAAGATATCCGCGGTGAATCCTATGGATAATCGCCACGGGATCACGGTCACGGATTCTGAGCTCGCGCTTGCATTCGTCGTACACGCGTGTTTCGCGAGATAACAAGTTGCTTGCGCGCTCTCGTATCGTTGAATGCGCTCTCGCGAGGCGCGTACATACGCGCCTGTTTATTCAAAGTTAAAAGGGGGAGAAAAGAGCGACGCGGACCGATAAGGTAATTTATATTCCGCGTTAAATACACACCGAGCCGTTTTCTTCGGCCGCTAGTCTAGTAAACGGAGTAATGACGTTGCTTGATAAAGAACCTTAATCAAGCCCACGAATGATAAAGCGGACCTAACGAAGATATAAGCTCGGCGATTAACCGCGCTGGAAAATTCTGACTGTCGGTTATCGAGATATTGATTTCGCGTGTTTCGTTGCGTCTACTGAAAATGTACCTGTTTGTTACGCGATGATCGCAAATACGTTCTAAAATTCTTATATTCTGAAATTATTTACCCGTAGTGTAAATCTGTCTTTATATATCTTAAGATACTCAGAAAATTAAAACATTAAATTTATATTTACAATTTTAATAATTTTAAATTTAAATATAGATTTTAATTCGTGCATTAAATTTAGGATGCAATATATTATATTATAAGTAATACTGACGAGATATTTTAATGTCTATAGGCATATATCAAATAAATTGTAAATCAGTCTCCAAATAACACGTAATATTATTAATTCAAAAATACATTAACTACCATGTGCGTAGAACAAACGCGGAGTCATGCCGGCAGCTTTTGCAGACAATCGATTAATAATTAAATGCTCATAATGATCGGCGCGCGCGCGTTTCTATGACGATTAATCGGTCTTGCGAAACACACACAGCAGCATGCAACGAACATATTTCACGATTATCTACGCCATTTCGTGCCACTTATCATCCCTCCTCGATGACAAGATAAAACGAATTTCTACATGTACCATTTCAAAAACAATGGTTTTCTGTGCGTTGTAAATTAAAACCGCGAACTATTTAAAGACAATGTAATTATAGTTACAAAATGCGTGTAATACATAATGCACATATCAAGCCAAAATTAATGTAAGTGTACAAGCTGGCTGCTCCCGAAATAAACAAAATGGGAAAAATTCAATTAAGGTGTAAGAGAGCACGAGCGACAGACAGTTAAATCAGTTAAATATAAAAGAGTTGGTGGGCTGTGTTATTTTACGTTACGAAAAACGGACGACGAATCGATAAACGGGCAATTAATCGGTATTGGATTCAGTTGAATTAGCATTTAAAGGACCTGACGCCTTTTAAGACCAGGGGCTAAACGTAAAACGGCATGGGAATTCATTAAAGGCAGAATTAATAACTCCACCGTCCGTCCATCAGTCTAATATGACTCTGTCTTTTACATCCCAGCCCCTTAGGCAGGGCAAAAGTCTTTACGTGCCCGTTCCATCTTCTACACCTCTCGTTCTCTTACCTCTCCTTCTCGACCGACCCTTCCTCTTGGATCGGAGAGAAATCAGATTCCCTCCGTCTCTGTATTCATCCCGCCGACGACCATTATTATCGCTCCGCGTGTATTCGTAGAGCGACTTAGCAATACAAATCGATACGGAAGACACGATTCATACAACTACAATGTTTCTTTTTTTTTCGCACCAAGGCCGCTCTTGAAATATTATCGTGGCACACACAAGCCAATTAACTTTTAGCGGCTACGCGCTAAATATTATATTTCAAGAGCCGAAGATTGAAACCAATTTTTTTTTTATATCACTCGTTACCATTTTTTACTTAGATAAAAAGTGAAAGTGCAAATCGGTGCTATTTTTTGTTTAATGAATTCCTCAACACAAATTCGACGACTTATAAGTATTCATGTATGTACATATGATTTATTCAAATTACATTCGAATTGTATATTCAGAGTCCATTGCTTCAATGGCTCTGTCGTTTTTATCCGCGCAGGAAATAAATAACGGTGTTTCACAGATTCTATTTATCGTGTAAATACAGTTTAAAAATTTATCATGCTGTATTAAATTTATATTTGCGCAAATTGTCTGTCGGAAGTGCGACTTCCAATTGTTTGCGACGACTGTGCTACATAAAGCATGGACGATCGCATCCTAAGGCTATAATATATTTATAGTCGTTACTAGAATCTCATTTTAGAAGTGCATCAGCTAAGATTGGAATGAAGTGTTATATTCTGAAACGCGAACGATTCAATAGTTACATTTTGATTAGAAATCAATTTCAGAATCTCGGTGCAGGAGAAGAACGATACATGGCACAAGAAACGCATCTCACACAACTGTCACGAAAATAAATTAATTCTGCAACTACAAATGAATAAATAATTTATTCAGCCTACAGCTCTGTTATCACCTAATATCTCTCTTTGTTTTCCATTTTGCTTCCTCTATTACAACTTCTTATTCATACGACACTCACTCGTTAAAATACTAATCGTGCAATTTAATAAATATTATTCGATTCTCCAAATTCTCTTTAAAGTCATCATAGTATCATAGTAGGGTAAACCCGGTATATACGCCGCACCTGAGGGAGATTTAACCTATATCAAGTACTATTTACCATGTTTAAAGCAAATAAACTATTATACCAGTAAAAACTTCATACTTTCTACTACTATGAAAAAAATATTAGGAATCCGAAATATTAATTTTTCATACTAAAAAATAAACTTTTTGAAATCCTTGCATTTTTGCCATATATCCCATAGGAGTGGGATATATGACTACTCATAGCGGGAGAGAGGTATGTACGACTCATGAAAAATTTACAAATAATGCATATAAATAAGATGTAAAATGACACAATAACTTATAAAAAGCGTTTATAAAATTTTACTAAGAAATAAAAAAATGATGAATATGTATATGAAGTAATAAATAATAATTACAATCTTCCTACATATATTACAAGTGTTATGACAAGAGGTACATATTTAAGATCGAACAATGTAATGCGTTTATTGCATTTAGTGCACTGATTTCAATTTGTGCACTTTGTATGCTTTGGGCATAAATCCCGCCCGCTAAAAATGCCGTATATCCCAAACAGGTGGGATATACAAGACAACAAACTAAACAAAGAAAGCAAAGCACTTGTATTTTGCTATACAACATGCTTTACTATTCCTTTACACGTATGTATCACGAAATAACCACTAATGCCCAATTTCTTCATCTCTAGATAACTTTATCCAAGAGATATCTCCCAGATTACAATGGAGATATCTTCTGGATTAAGGTTATCCGCAACTTATCTGAAAGTGAAGAAATTGGGCATAAGTCTTTTACACGTCCTACAGTAATCATTTTATGTAGATTATAATTTATGATCACGCTACTTATTACAGTGACAAATCGATTCAACTCACAATAATTTCATTAATATTAACAGTAAAAAGCTGAAATTATAACTCAATACTAATATAACATAAAGGCACGTAACAAAGTAGTTGCGAGAAAATTACCCTCACTCCTATTTTTTCTGACTTCTGCGGCGTAAATCCCAGTGCAGCGTATTTGCCGGGTTTACCCTACATATTTCGAAGATTTTTTTCGCGTTGAATATAAACTTTCTTTTTGTCGCAGAACATATTTAAAATGACCTAAAATGCCATTTTTTTCCTACTTCACCTCAATTTAAGATCCTGACATGTTACACAAATTTTGCCAAAGGTATTATGTTCAGCGCGATAAAGCCTTCGAGATATATACTGTGACACTTCGGAAAGAAAAAAAGATGACTTATTGTCGAACAATGTAATCGATATCTAAGAGAAGATCGCACATATTTATATTAATTATTGCGCAGCGTTTTACATGATATCTTCGATCCTTTACATGGCAGCACGCACACTCTCTTGTTCTATTAAAAGAATAACGTAAAACAACTTTCGATGAATAATTATCGTCTTAATGTACTTACAGATCACAAATCGTAGAAGTTTACTCACTCGCGCGGTCTACTAAATCAATTGTAGGGAATACGGGGCGCATTTAGCGTCCCGTAGTACTTGATTTGATCGCATCCTGAGTAAAACTATGTCACACACAGAGTGGCTTCAATTGCTACCTGCTGCTTTGAATCTTGCCGCATGAATGATAACAATGTGGCAGCGCGTGAACAGTAGCGTGCTGAACGATACAAAAACGAAGCAGATCAAATAACAAGCATCGCGTGCCAGCTCAATTCATGGAAACATACACATAATAACTACATATAACGTTCTGCTTATTTCAAGTAAATTTCGACGAACTGTAGTCATACATATTACGAACCCATTCATCGTCTAAGATATGACTAATTCTATTTATGATATATAATACGAAATTCTTTCTCGATTTAATATCCATTAATATTCGATATGAGATTCATAATTTATTACTTGTAACAATCCTCTTTCAGAAATCGAAAAAATATAAAAATTTAGAAATTGTATTTCAAGTAAAACTTTAATTGAATTTTGTCAAAATGCAATTATTAAACTGTACGAAAATTGTCTCAACCGATTTCTTTAGACAGAAATGCAATTATAAACACGGATTTTAATTGCAAACGGAATAACGCACATGCAATTTGTAACATTGCAAGTTCACGTTCGTGAATTATGACGCATTCCATACGCTCGAATGATCTATAACGCTAAGTATATCGCATCTAAATTCTCTCTCTCTCTCTCTC
Source organism: Mycetomoellerius zeteki (assembly GCF_001594055.1). Taxonomy (NCBI): domain Eukaryota; kingdom Metazoa; phylum Arthropoda; class Insecta; order Hymenoptera; family Formicidae; genus Mycetomoellerius; species Mycetomoellerius zeteki. The sequence continues at coordinate 5,780 of NW_017255965.1, forward strand.
TCTTTCTCTCTGCTTCTCTTCATCTCTCTCTCTTTCTCTCATAAATACGGAATTCGAATGCAATTAGAAAGAAAACGGCGTGGCGCGCAAACAGGCAGTTATACGAACAATGCTCGATTTATATGTTAGGCGATCAAAGCACGAGCAACTTTCTAGTCGCGTGTTGCCAAGTAGCTAGTAAATCGCTCTCGGCGTTCCGCGCCTAACAACTAACGTAGACTGTATGCAATAACAAACAACGGTAACCCAGAAAGATAGAAAAAGCGAGCGCTTATCTTCGAACGCTCGCGCGCATATTGCATATTTCTATTCGAAAGACTATACTTAAAGAAAACAAGACAAAATAATAGAAGTATCGTTTCTTCGTACTTTCGAAGTACATATAATACGTATTACATTTCTATGACTGACCTCCGCAACAATGCAAGACTCTTCTTATTATCTTTTCAATAATTACGTTCGACAGTTATTATAAGATATTAAGGAATGAAGGAAAGATCGTCTCTATTATTAAAGTAAATAATAAAATGTAAATTTTATATGTTACTGACTCTCATGTAGTGGAGTCTGGATACCTTGAGAATAAATTACAAAATAAGGACTCGGTAAAACACATACCTACACACAGCAGCTGCGAAACTTTTTGCTCGCACGAGACACGGCTAATTAGCGTAATTCAGACTGCAAAGGGAGAGCGCTTACTCGCTGTTACGTTTTTCTGTTGGTCATGTTGCCGTCGCATAACCACCACCTACGCTCGACATGATCGCTTGCAAACAAGCCAATTTCGCGTAACGAGCGCGACGAAGAGGAAAGTCCCACCTCGAAGAAGGAAAATTAAACCGTGCGAAATTGGCACCCCCCAAATTTTGAAAAAATTAACTTTCTATAGCTCATTCGATTGCCCATTGTTTGCACATGCATGCACATTTCAAATTTTCGTTTGCACACCTCTGGTCAAAAAGTTATTAAAAAACGATTTGGGAGAGGGGACTAATTCCACACTAACCCCCCAATCACGAACAAATCAGATTTAGCTTCGAAACATAGTCTCGAAACATGCAAATGAAAACCTATTGATTCATGCTATTTTAAGTATAGTAACTGCGATTTGGCCATCTACCAGAATCGACCGTCTTCGTAACTTTAATTGTTAGTTGTTAAACTTTTTAACTAAGGGTTTGCGAACAAAAAATCGACTTATTTCGGAATATGTAAACGGAAATCTATCGAATAGTGTTATTTCGTTTCTTTAAAATTCAAGTCGAAAACGTACTTTTTGCAGCGTGAAGTTAGCCCACCAACATTTATTTGTTAATAACTTTTTAATTAAATATGTGCAAACGAAAAATCAACTTGTTTCAGAATGTGCAAAAGAAAATCTATCGATTGAGACTAGATAAATCTAATTTGCTCGTGGTTGGGGAGCTAGTGTAAAATTAGTCTCCCCCCCCCCAATTAGATTTTAATAACATTTTATCAGAAGTGTGCAAATGAAAATTCAAAGTGTGCATACATATGCAAACGATGAGTAATCAAATGAGTTATAGAAAGTTAATTTTTTTCGAGAGTTGGAGAGCCAACTTCTCACGGGTGGAAAATAAAGGGTGCGAAGAGCTACACCGTTGGCATCTTTACGATGTCGCTGAAACGGTTTCATATCGTACGATGCCCGATCAACACAGGAGAGGTTGTGAATTCTAAATAATGATAATAACAACAAGAATGATGCTTGCATTATGCTACAACCGAGGAAGCCCGGGGCTCTAAGGTCCGAGGTGCAGAGAGAAATTCGCTCTCGGACGAGATCGCGTTCGTATTTCCCTCGTGTATGGGCGAACGTAAAACCAGCGAATTGGCTGATAAATAAAAAGTATTTGACTTCCGTCAAAGGGGAAGACATACTCTCGGCGAGCGAGGAGGCGTTAAAGTTTTATGACGATGCCAGAAACATCACGTCCTACCAATTTTCACGTTGGCTCGACTCGTCTCAACCCAGCTTGACTCGTGCAAAAGTCAAGTCTGGTATACGCACGCAAGTGAAAACCGTCTTCTTATAATGGTCGATCAAAATGTTTAACGCGTACGATTTCTCATGGTGTTCTTGACGCGGTCGCGTATATGCGTTTATCCGTAAAACGAAACTCGTTTGCTAACGCCATGTATTGCACCCTGTCCACACGTGTAGGTATGTTATTGTAAATTCATCTCAATTTTCTTTCTCTTTCTCTTCTCTCTCCCCCTCTCTTCCTCTGTTTCTCCCTACACAGAAAAAACGATTTTACTAAAAATATCTAAAAATCTAGATATAAATCTGAAAATAATTTTGTTAGACCATCAAAATAATTACGTACGACCCTCAAAACTAATTAGAATGTGAAAACTTTTTTCGCTCAGCATTGCTTCAACATCCTACATAATTATTTTGATGGTCCAACAAAATTATTTTAAAATCTGTATGTAGCTCAATTTTTAGATATATTCACTCATTCTTGCCATATAACAAATAAATACTTATATGTAGACAGCGCTCTATATATTTAAAATGGAAAAAGAGAAATGATTATATTTTTGTTTTCTCGATTAAACGTTTAATGTGAAATATAGATAATTTTTAGACTTGTCCAAAATTTTAAATATTAAATATTAACGCAATCGTTATTACAATTATAAGACTCAATGATGCAGTGCAAATTGTGAACTTGCCATCTTTGGTTATTGTACATTATTCGAAAACACCTACATTCGGCCATATGATATATGCGCGATTGTTCGAAAGATAATTCGATACCGGACATGATGTGTAATGAAATAAGATACCTCAACGTTACATCCGTAACGTGTACACGGCAGAATCACGCGCGTGCGCGATGGAGACTTTTACAATCAGTCCGGATACTCTCGTGGGTCGAAATTGACTTCGCCGTCGCGTTAATCGCGCCTCGATCTATCGAGTACTCTCCCTTGTTCCGGACTCGAATCTATTGAACGGATCGACAGGACGCGAGAGAAGAGGCCGAGCACGAGAAATCGCCGCTCGTAAATCACCAAGTCACCCCGTGTGTATATTCCTGCACGAGAGCAGACTCACTGAAGTCACTTATTTTTTTCTCCTCCGCACGTGTGCTTACTCACACTCGAGACGAAAATAAAAAAACAAGTAGAATCCGGCCGGAAATGCACACTTTCTCATTACGCGATGATACTTTAGTTTAAAAATATACATTCGACGAAATATTTAGCTGATACACCTCTGTGCGTGTCAAATTCTTTTACAACGATTATGTCAATTATATATTAATATTTTGGACAATAAGAATATTATTATGAATAGTATTAAAATTAAAATAGGGCCGTTTATACGAAGAATATTATCATAATTTTAAAATAATAATATAATAATATAAATTAATAATATAAAATATCAATATTTTAATAGATAATTAAATTTCATACACAATATTTCATATACGAAACGTATTCATTACACCATATCATGTAGCCTTCAATTGAAAACACTGAAGTTGAAGTTTCAAAAGAAAAATCTAACATCAGCATGTACCGCAGGATACTTGTCGCGCAATTTTCTGCAGTAAAAGTTACCGTGTCTCCAGATGACAGTGACGATGCATACCAAATGATACCATTCGCTTACCGTCAGCGCGTCAATAATTACGGGCCTTGAGCGTGTCTAATGCTAGCCGACCTGCTTTAAATCGGCAAACGCAAAGTCGGAATAATCGACTTTCGTCGATAAATGCGTTTCCGTGGCGATCAGAGATGTAAGACGTTTTTGTGGCTGTGCGTGAAAGTAATTAGATGTTTCAACGGGTATTTCCGGTTAGAACGAGTATTTAATATAATTTTAATACGAGTCGTCGATTTTCCATGGAGATTCAGCCTTGACCACGATGCTCTAATGCAATTTATTTAATTTACATAGTAGATAGTCTTATTATAAGTATTATGATGGACAATCGTAATTACATACTCCTCGTAAGTATGTTGAACAATGTGCATTATCACAACGAACGTGCCACAGTCTCGTGAGAAATAAGGGCGGAATAAATTAAATACATATTTCATTTACTCATTTTTTTCAACACGTTACATTTTTTATAAAGACATGCAATATGCCAATAAGTAGCATCCAACACACGCGTGCTTTTTCGATTCTCATCATCAATCAACAAGAATAAAAAAAAGTATCGCTACGTGCAACCGTGCCATTAATAAACTCGTCCCACCTTACGATGATAATCAAAAAATTCCGGGGAACGATATTGCGTTATTAAGGCGCGCTTGCGTCGGCGAAGGGCTACTATATCGGAAAAGCACACCTTGCGGTCCCGCATGATCATTTATTACGCACCAAACGGACCGAACACGCGCGCTTCTTTGACGGCGCAAATCGAAGGGGATAGAGAAAGAGAGGAGGCGTAACGAACGCGTGTTAATTATCTTCCACGGATTACACGATCAGGTACACGCGCCGGAAGTCACGCGAGTCGCCGCGTGTATTGGTATATCTCTGAGAAATAAACGAGAGACGCGGACGAAACCGGGACGAAATGAGACATAAGCGGATTCCACGCTCGCGAAACGAGTTTATTCAAGTCCGCTGGGGTCCAAGCGATTTAATCAATCCTCGTGTAGTCGGTCATGGCCAATCAGATTATTACAATCGCTCATATAGATGTGTACTGTCGGATTAATAATTTTAATGCGTTATAGAAAATAAATATATTATGATACACTCTGAATCATATTGCTAGCATTATTATATCGCGTTATAATTATGCGAAAACAAATCAATTTCTATTAATTAGTGCTAATAAATAAATAATTATCGAATAAATTATAATCCTATAAATTTAATCCTATTAAGGATTAAATAGAAGTAAAATCCTAATAGGTAGGAGAAAATCGCTTCGTCAAAATTAATACAGTCAATACAAGTTATTCGTCTGAATATAACTACGCTGATACGAACAGAAAGTATGACGTAACCTATCGATTTATCTTACTTGCGCCGTTCATCTAAACTCAGCTTTATTCCTTGAATGTAGAATGGATTATTAACTAACGCTATAAAGACGCCTTTCAATAGATCCTTAATGGCTATCTTCGTGCGATGCGCTGCGCCACTACATCTTTACGATATTGCAATCTTCGACACGAAGAATATCTTCTCTCGAATCATGACGGATGACGGACGGACAACGCAGGAAAAACCACTACGGCACATCACACCAGGTCAGGAAAATATTGAGATACCGGAGGATTCTCCATAGAAGAGAAACCTTCGTATTCCTGGACATCGTGGTTAAATTGGTGGTATGCGCCGTCGCGGTGATTCCTACGTCGAAAAAATATCTCGCGGCGAGAAGAAAACGTCAGGAACACTCTTGGGACGCATCGATCCACAGCTCCATATTCGATCACGAAAATGAAATGAGAAACAACATGAGAAATAAAAACCATTTTGTTCCTGTTAAAACATTTTACGAAATCAAAAATAGCAAATTTTGTCCATTTTGTATCCAGAAAAAGATTGACGTGAAGAAAAAACAACACAGCGTGTAAAGAAAGAAAAAGTAGAAAACGGTAGTTTTGTGTAAATATCGTCAGGAGAGATTCAAGAAATTAAAGATAATAAAATGCTAAAAACAAAGAACGTTCCACAATACGTTTAGATTCGCAAAGAATTATTAGTACTTCGCAGCAAGAAGTTGTTAGTGATAAGGCGAACCGCTAGCGCTGATAAAAGTGAGACGCAGTACCGACAAGATGAAATCGGAGTGCAAAAAGGGAGAAAGCAAAATAAAGTCACGCAAGTGATTTGCGTTCTGTGACGTACAGTGGTGAGTAAAGGCGAGACTTAATTAGGCAGTACATGGTACGGAAAAAAAGAAAGGTAAAATTTATTTACTGGGAGAAACTTTCGAGCAAAGTGTGAAACGCCCGATGTCTTTAAAGTGTCAAAATAAATTTAGCGAAACGGACACAGTTGTACACATTTACGGGAGTTATTTATCAAGGTTCTACAATCTACAAACTCACAATACTTTTATTGCTTTATATAACCGTTAACGCGTCAATAAAATTCCACTTTTAATCGAGTTAGCTTTTGATTTTTATGACACCGATCAATCTCCGCTCGTCTCTGCCGTATATTTACTATCGATCGACCAATGCACGCAAGAATGTTACAAGGCTAACATAACGGAATGAGCGCCTCGGTTGGGCTACGGGAAAACGCATAATCGACTGAATTCGAAAGTGCAACTAATTAGATTTGCAGCCGCACGCGGCGGCGACTGCGGTGTACTTAACATACATATCTCCGTATGTATGCAATGCTGTACGCACCATCATGTAAGATGTAACGAGATGTAACGTGCAATCTCCAGTAATAAGTGCGGCCGGTATGCTTGGCCTGGTATGCAAACGCGCGCGCGAGCTCGCAACTATCAACGCCGTCCTATCAACACATCGGAATCGTCACGATTGATAAAACACGACAGAGAAAGAGCGTTCTCTTTATCAGAAGCAGGTTAGATGAAGAGTATGTATCATACCTATAACGTTTTAAGATTATTCAGTTGCGAGTTCAATGAATGATAAGGCGCTCATTTCCGAACGCTATCACAGTACCGCATACGATAGACTAGAAAATGATCATTTATCTATGAGATAATCCGGCTTTCGTGAGAACGTTACGTGACTCTTGCCCCTGTAACTATCCACTCGAATATCTTATATCTCTGCAGAATACAGAGATAAACGTGCGTTACAAGTTTACGGTAAGAAAATTCCGTACCGCGATCACGTCGACGAATAAGACCCTTTGCGCCCTGTAGACAAAGTAATTATTTCGAACATCAGTAGTTGCGCGTCCGGGAAGCATGAATATGCATAGGCGAGGTCATTTGTATTCGCTTAAGAGAATTTCGTACGTCGTGTCGTCGTGAAAACTGAAAGGAGGGATCCTTGGAGTTCCTTTCACAAAATGCTATAAAATGCAGAGTCGAACAATCGTCTTTCTACCGAGCGTTAACTGACTCAACTGATGGGTGCAGAGAAGCAACGAGAGTAAATTTTGATAAAACAGTAATAAACCTTTCCCTTTTTCTTTATCGATGGAGAAAGGATCGTTACACCAGCCGAAGAGGTCATTCGCGTCTCGATGACGGAATCACTTTCCTTTCGATGGAAATCACGCGTGTGATTCAGACGTTTCGTATTATACGCGCGATCGTACTGCGAATTCGTGTCGCAAAAGAATCTCTCACGATCACTTAGAAGCTTAAAAGCAGCCGGTCTCGGCTTCTTACGCGCCCATTAAAAGTTACGCGCCGCTTAACAATTGTAAATTAGAACACAAGTTTTACACATCAATGGAAAATACAGCATGAGAAGAGTTTCTCCTTGAAACCGACGCAGCGAGAGGTATCGATCATAATTTTCGTATTGGACGAAGGCGTTTTTATTGCCGCTCGGGAGCTCGCGCAACTCTCTTGCAAAACTCTTACGCTTTTTTTACGACGCGATTTTTCTGCAGCAATACGAGAGCTTGGAATCTGTCGCGTGTCCCAGTCTTCGCGCTTTGCGAGTGCAGGCGCGTGCGTGATGCAATTTCCTTCCTGGCAGTGTGCACAACGAATCGCCACTCATGTGCTCGGAGATAAGGCCATATCCTATCGAGCACGGAACCCAACGACACGGGCATCGTAAAAATCGCTCTCGCATGAACGCAAAAGATGAAAGAAAATGTAAGTCGCGTACTTGACTTGACGTGCCGACAAATACACGAGCATACTTTCGACACGGCGCTTTAAGCTAACGTTACGAACGTGTCAAAAGCGACAATAACGATAATGATTTATTTGATAGAGCACTCGATGGCTCCGAAAACGAAAATATACAACGTACGGTCTGTCGTAAATATTTAGCGATTCGATAGTAAAGGGAGGATACTCGACGCGGTGCATAATAAGGGATAAAACGACGGAGAATAAAACCTATGAAAGTTAGCAAGCTCTCTCGAGAAACGCGAAACAATCTTCGTCGAAAAGACCGTGCTATCGAGTGATTTACAAATGACACTGTTCCGCTTCACGACTTCGTGGCTTTTCGTCTCGATATTTTTGCTCGGTACCATCGCACGGCGCGACTTGCAATACGATCGTTTCACTTAGAAGCCATTCGTTCACCTGGCGACAATACAGGACAAAAAGCAGCGAAAGAGAATTGAGAATGTACGTGCGTTCAGTTCTTTGCGTTACACGTAATGCGATACTGTAAAATATTTATAAAATATTAAACAAAATATATACAAGATACTTGCTCAGCAATATTGTTATTATTTTCATTAACCATTTAACTGGATTATAATAAAATAATTTTATTAGAATAGAATTTTTCATTAATAACAATTTTATCTGTATTCTTCCTGTATTCTTCTTGTTAATAATAAATATTAAAATATATATGTATGCGATAATATACGTCTTTTAAAAGGTTAAAAATGGGCTATTAGGAATCGGCGCTGTAATAATTGCGTTAAATGAATAACAATATTTTTGTATGAACAATTTATTCGTATAGTCAATTTATTCGAATAAACTGTTCATACAAAAATATTGTTATTAATTTAACGCAATTATTACAGCGTTGATTTCTAATAGCCCATTTTTAACTTCTTAATTATTATTATATTTTAATGTAAGGAATCTTATTTCATTTTAATTATACGTTTTTTATATTAGATTTACTCATAAAAAAACAAGATTTAGAAAGTGGTTATCAATCGCACCGCGTGCTGCAATTCGATCTATGGATCATTCCATCGCGTTACCCGAAGGAAATAGAATCTCTCGATCGGTATTTAGCGGAGCCGTTATCGCCATTAAATATGGCTGAACGCACGTATTATAACTTCGTATACAGATACTTTTCCTCCGAGACCACCCTCTATTGCTTCTTCGTATAATATTATTTATCGATCGTAATAATACCGATGTAATATATCGTAACGTCCTTTCGAAGGGAAAAACCTACTTTGCACTTAAATTGCACGAAGAAGTATGGATGTTACTTTTAATAAAACCGCAGACCGATCGCGTTTTTGTCACGCAGTTGCGTAAGAATTTTAATGACGTGCAAATAGAAGTAAGATTACTTGCGAACGCATTTACTGTTCGTGGCTCAAGGTGAAACGTTATAGCTGATGAATTCCGACAACTAATTACCTATCCTATGATGCCTCGTTAGTTTTAAGAGTCATGCGAGAACCCGAGATAGAAGCTGATTTTTCTAATAATAGGATGACGAAGTAAAATAAAGATGAGTAAGGATATTGAAAGTATTATTAAGTTTATAAAGATTTGTAAAGCTGATGTGAAGCAATTAGCATTCCGCAAGTAGACAGAAAAGTGACAGGAAAAAAGAAAACATGAGAAATTAAGAATACACATAAAGATAGAAAATGGAGCTATCGAATAAACTGCTATATTAATTTAATCATAAATAAACTTTAATTAATGCGTAGTTTTTCTGTAAAGTATACCCAAATAGAATAATTCTTAGAAGGCCGCATATCTTCAAAGACTTCCATCCATTGTGATGAATTCGGGTTTTGTTGGATTGATCGCACGACTTTGCTGACGACAACAGCAGAGACACGACAGTCGACACCTCTGCGGACGTGGAAACTAAACAGCACTTTCATTGTCACTACCGATTGGATGATTGTTACCAAGAACGAAGCTTGAGCCTATTAACGATTAATTAAAAAAAAGAAAGTCAATCAGTAATAATACGGTGGTACGATAAAAAGTATGATAAATTTAATATTTTCTTCAATCAAATGAAAAAAACAGATACCTGAAATTTGACGATAAATCCTACTATCATCAACTAATCAGCGAGAGGAGAGATTGATAAGACGTCCAATTATCACTTCTCATCACGATTACCAATATAATTGATGATGAAACATTGGAACGAAGAGAACTAATATAAAGAACGAACCACTACGTTCGAGAAGAGAAGACGAACTGAGGCTATGGAACGTGTGCACTCAACGTTTTTCGTTCGTGTTGAATTGCTTTTTGAGATTGTCTCTGGTTTCAAGTCGCAACGGTTTACATTGTGCTGTCGTCGCCGTTGAGCGCAGTCAACAGTCGTTAGTGATCCGATAAGAGTAACGGCAACGTACCTTAAGGTTTACTAAGAATGACATTCAAACTATCATGCACGAGAATAGTTTATATAAGACTGATGATGTAATTTATTATCTCATAGATTAGAATTTAAGACTCTGTATGACATCAACGTCTTTTACATTTTATTTTAATTTAAAATCTTTACACAAATTTTAATAATCATGACATTTTTATGATATAGTAGATGATTAATTAAATATATGAATTGTATTAATTGTTTTTAAGAATACCGTATCATAAGTATGAATAATATCATGTAATATAACAATATTAAAAAATTTTTCAACTAAATAGACCTTTACATTTTCTACCACGGATAAAAAAAATACGAAATAATGAAAAAAATGAGAAGCGAGAAACGAAACTAGCAACTCGATATCTACCAGCGAATGTAAGCACGTTTAGTCCAACGTCGACAGAAGTTGAGTTCGAGTGTCTTTGGAACGATGAAGACGAAAAAATATTTATGTTCATATATATATCCCTAGTATGGATTATAAAGTTTACTAAAAATTATTCCTAAATTATTTAGAGAAGTCTAAGAAATTTTTGACCTCAGAAAATTAATAAAGGTAAAAAAAGAGAACAAACTCTTATTTGTTGAAGAATTTACTGTTGGCAAAATTTGAATTATTCTGAAGAATGGCGGCTAAACGAGTAAAACAAAGCCCGTCATTACGAACGCTAATGACAAACCAGAAGAGTAAAAATTACTCGAGTAGGTATAAATCTCTCTCTCTCTCTTGAAGGCAGAAACGTCAAAATTACACAAAGTTCCTTCGAAAGCGGAACAGAAGAATTATCGCGTCGTATGTCATGCTCCCGCGACCACCCGCGAACCCGCCGAAGGTTGCCTTTCCTCGACAGTAATAATCGACATTCGCCCCAGTCAAGAACGGCCGCTTCGTTCGATATTTCAATACACGTACATGCGGCTCGGTCCTACCAATCGGGAATATCGTGCGTGGAGAGCAGAGAAGGAAAGGACTCGTGAGAACTGAACAGCACGGTCGCTTAATTGCGTCGAAACGCGCAAATATTACCGTATTACGTGCACGTTTAATACGCCAATGAGTGCACACACCCGTAACGCACCCACACCCACGCGGGTTCGTTCTCTCGCTGTGTGCCGAGTGCTAATTACAAACGAAATACGCTCGCAGACTCATATATGCCGGTCGATCTCCGTTGCGCGGTCGGTCGCAGTCCGTATTACGTTGAAGCTTTACAAGTGTGTACGTTATGCGATGATAACCATACTAACCGCCACAACCCCGAATAGGTTACGATCCTCCTGTAACAGGGGCGTGGCATCCACGCGGTGGATGTACGCGTAATGCATGCGGCATACACACCCGCACCATGTGAAATTTATACAACCGACGTGTTTTCACTCCGACTATTCGTCGGCCTTCTACAACCCGGCCGCATAAATTCGTGCGCGGTTCGCACGAGATTTCGTTACGTACTTGCGCGCGTTCTCAGAGTACCGAGGCGCAAGTATGCCGGGTGTGTTTACCAGAATTACAGTTTAGATAAATCAAATTATGTCGAAGTATGCCAGAGTAGGTCACAGTAAGCCAAAATGGCATTCAGTATAGGTCTGATTAAATTACGACGATATGGATCAGATTAAATTACATCGGGATATGCTAGAACGTATCAAAATCATAGAAAGATAAAAATCACACGGGAAGAACGGTTTTGCTGAAATATCTAAAGATTTAACTAAGTGCTAATTTTAGTACTAAGTTGAATTATCAAAATAATTACGTAAGACGCTCAAACTAGTTGCTATAATATTAAAACTTTGTAGCTCATCATATGCTTGAGTTTCTTATAATTATTTTGATGGTCCAAAAAAATTATTTCCAGTTCTACCTAAATTTTTAGGAAAATCATTCTTTCCATGCAGAATAAAATTACAATTTACCAATAAATTTCTATCACAGTTGTTGCCTATACATTTTGTTCTCTGAAATTTCAGACACTTAACGATTTTATATATATATATATATATGTATATATTAATTTAGAGTCAATCCTTAAAAATGTTAAGACATCAATCAAATTAATAATAATTTTATAATATTGAAAATCAGTGCAAAGAGAAAATTAATTACTACAATTTGATATCTAAAATTATAATTAATTTAATAATCTTATGGAAATTAATTTCCCTTTTATAGATTTTGATTAAAGCTTATATGGAACAGATCGCTATTATATTGAATGCAGCTATGTAATAAAGAAAGGATGTTATCAATAATTATACTATGTCAAAAATGACACGTTTCATGTACCTTCCAAGACAATTTAACCGAAAGATAAGGAGTCATGTGGCAGCGATCGCTGGTACTGCGCGTGAATTATAGAATGTACACGTAATTACAAACGAGTAGTATGCACTCGTGGTCAGCCACCGACTTACAAGCGTTTATTGGTGTTGGCGCGTACATGTTAGAGGGATAAGCGTATATCCATTTCCAGTTATGATGTTCGTGTAATAAGGGTGCGATGTTCGCGCGTGTAACACGCGCACGTACGCGTGTGTATCTCTTAACGAGCACGTGGCCGTGCAAAGTTTCGCGGCGCTAACTATGCGGTCATTACGAATCCCGTTTTGTACTGCGGAATTTAGCGAGCATTTAACATTTTAACACTTGATCCCTAAAAGGACAAGCGTAAAAAGAAACGTAAAAAAAAGAGATGTAGAGAAATTTACTTGTAAAAATACTTTCCAAGTAGCGATTCCTCGATTTCATAATTGTTATCTAAATTCTTATCGATATTATACAGCTGCTTTTAATTGCAATTTCACGCTCGATAAAGAGGCGATGAAAATCATTTCGAGATAGCAATTCTTCATATAATTGACGTATACTCTAAATGATTGAAAATAGCAATCTTTATAAACATAGTTTAATTACAATTTTAAATGAGATCAGTAGATGTTTTTTGAAACAGCAATTTTCGTTGATCCTACTTGATCTAGGCTGATCAAGATTATGATAATTAAGACAATTAAGTATAATTTCAAATTCTATGCCTCCGCATAATAAGATGGCGGATGCACACGCGACGGGCATAAAATAAAATCGTTTGCGAGCTCGACTAGCGTGTCACTAAATGATACACTTTTTCAGCGCGTAAAGAAATCCGGTACGATCGTCTGACACTTTCACGGCCGTTGTACGTTCTATAACGATAATTAGCATTGTAAACTAATTAATCTGGCTCGCGTAGCCACAAGCGCGATCCAATATATGATACCTATAATGATGACTTCGCTCCGGGCAAGGCGATTCGTAATAACGTTCGCGAAAAGCAAAGTCTCCGCGTCGACGTCGAGAGAACGGTTTGAAATCGACCCGCTTTACGCTCATTAATTCGCATCGGACGTTGCAAAATCGACACGCGATCAGAAATAATTCATTCTCGTATGTACCTAAGGCAAATGGAACCGTCTAATTCTTGTTGATCTTGCGTTGCGCGCGCACAACTTTGCGCATTCTGTATATCTGGTAGTGCCTTTTCATGCTTTACATGACCGAGCAGAATTACGTGCTTTCGATGGTCAAGGGGATACCCACTAGTGTCTTCCGTTATGTCAGGGTCGACAAAGGTATTTCCCTGAATACGCTCGATTCGTTACGTTAATATAACGGTCGGATGTAGTTGTATACTAATTTGATGTGCGGTTCACGGTTGGGTTGAGACGAGCAAAAATAACGAGACAGGTATGAATTTACAGAATGTTTGATAACCTTGATAATCGGAAACTTTGTATATGCCTTAACTGTAATCGAATCTTAAGTTTCTAATGAGTATTAAGTCCAGTTATAATTTCAAAAGCTAATCCTATTCTTAAACTCTTAAGAATAGGATAACTTGCTTTCAATCTCTGGATGTTAAGTAGTATAGCAATTAAACCGTCTAATTCAATTTCTTCGAATAAAACTCCAAAGAGATTAATTATCCAAGCAATTTCTATTATTCGTTTTTTACAATCTTGAAGCAAGGCTTATAAAGCAAGACTTGGACAATATCGAGATATTTTTTCTTAAATTATTAATTTTAATATAAATATCAAACCATCGTTGAACCCACATTGAAGTAACGATAAAGATCAAGTATGACTGGCTATGAAAAAAATTAGGAGCCATTACTTGCTTAGGTCTATCGATTCAATCAACTACTCATAAAAGGGGTCAAGATTTTTGGTCTATACTCGAACAAAGACAATTGACAACTGTATCCAATACGCGCGAATATGCATGGCTCGACCTTCAAAGAGCATATAAATTGGGACAAACCAATTTTACGTACAAAAACGATAATTCGAAAATAATGAAAATAACTACCCAAAAATAAATGCTTCCACATGTTAGAAAAATAATACGGAATTGTTTTGCAGAGAACTAAAAATATTATATCTGAAAATACGTGTTGAAAATAACTTTGCCATCGAAGGTCTTGAAATACAGTCGGCTTTCGATGGTACCTAATATCCTTGGCAGAAAGCGAACTATTAGTTCCGCAGTCGCGGGACGAATTAACGAGACCGCGGTGCTTTTCCGTGTATGCGGTCAGCACGAGCGAAGAGCGCGTGAAATGACCGAACGGCATGCAGCAGAAACGACGGAACCGTTTCTCAATCATATTTCTCTTCTGCAGTAGCGCGTCTTGCAGTAAGCTATACCGTCGATTTTGACTATGCTGATCATAGAAGCTACGATACTAATTAAAGCGGCCGGGTATAACAGAAGGTAATATATAAGGATGCATATAAGTCTTCTCGCTCTTTCTCATAAGCATATGCCGCGTCACACACATACATTCACAGGGAAAGTGCACCGGCTCGCCACGTACGTGTGGGCACTTAAGTGCACGTAGGATATATATCGAAACGGTTCATTGTAAGCCGAACAATGACCGAGTGGCCAAGTGTGAGGTTCAGGGACGCAAAGACGAGAGGAGAGAGGAAAGAAGAAGAGGCACTTCAGGCAGACGTGCACAATGTGTGGCGGAACGTGAGACCAAAGTGGGAATATCGTTGCAGCAACGGCAACGAGAAAATGCCGCGTCGCACCGCACACCGCAAGAACTTTTTATTTACCTTTGTTCCCGCGTGCCTGCACGATTAATCTCACATACCATTTCCCGCGAGCGACCGTTTGCTCTATATTTCGGACACCTTTCCGACGTGCTTTATCTCTTTACATCGGATTTCATTTCACAATGGCCAAATGAACGAATAACCTGCAAACTCGCGTATATCTATTTAAGAGATAACGGTATGAATTATAAAAGTAAATTCATCATACATACATTCCTATACAATTTTAAAAATTATTGTGAGAGCATGGAATTCTGTTGGAATTAATGAGAAATATCGCTAAAACTGCAATATATTATCAGCACACTTTTTTTTCAAGTGTTGAAAAGTTTTCTATATTAAAATTTATTAATTGATAATTGTTGGAATTTTGTTTTTAAATTACACGTATTGATACAATTCGGGCAATACTAACGGGAATTATAATCTCAAAAATGGAAATATTTTTTCTTTTACTTGCACTTTAGAGGAGAAAAATCGTGCTAGATTTGCGAAATTCGCACGCCATATTTTTAGTTTTGATTTTTTAGTACAAAAATGCGGAACTTTTTTTTGATTTTAATAAAGAACTATAGAACTCTATAAAAAATGCTACTAGAACTGTCATTATTTTTTTATACTGATAGAATGGCGTGGTAACTTTACAGATCCATACGATTCATTATAATTAACGAGTTGCGTCATTAAATTACGAGTATAACGCAAGGTACAATGTTGCAACCTCGTAAATTCCTTT
Organism: Mycetomoellerius zeteki; assembly: GCF_001594055.1. NCBI lineage: Eukaryota > Metazoa > Arthropoda > Insecta > Hymenoptera > Formicidae > Mycetomoellerius > Mycetomoellerius zeteki. Next base: position 21,864 of record NW_017255965.1, read on the forward strand.
CTATTCATATTCATATATTTATAGGGTTCATCATCGATATATAATTATTTTTCAAAACTCTGCACGTTGTAATATAGATGCATTCTCTCCACCGCTGCCTCGAACAGTAGGATACCTTCGCAACAATATCGCGCGCGATGCAGTTCGCTGAACTCCGTCTGCAGTAAACTCGACTCGCATCCGCGAAACGCGTCGGTGCGGCGCGGCGCGAATTTGACACAGAAACACTAAAGTTTAGCTCAACGTGCTCGATTGCACGATCGCTAAGATGATCGAGTGTCCGAATAGATTGAACGCTGTAGAGCCGTCCGTAGCGGCTACCAGTTCCACCTACAAAAGCGAGCAAATGGAGAAGAACGAATATCGTCCCGGCCGGGAACTGGAAGCCACTGCGTACATTGACGCACACACTGTACATGACATTACCGCGCGCGCAAAACCCTATGTATGTGTGTCTATCGTGTATTTCCGTGTATGTGTGTCGGTGCATACGAAGAGACCGTGCAGAAGGCGCAGGTATATATGTGTAACATGGAGTCTAGGAAGTACGTAAGGCGAGTGCAGCTCTTCTAACGGTAATTCCCTTAGACCAGTACCGCAACTCCTGTAACCCACAAGAGTCGATGTTTCTGCCGCCGCCGTAGCTGCTGCACTTCTCTCTGTTTCAGCGACGAGTCCAAGAGAGGCGGAGAGGAGAAGAGAGAGCGAAGATGGAGAAGGGGAGAACGGCAAGAGGACTGCTGTTATGTACGAGCATCGCGATCCGAATGTCAGTTGGAGGACCAACTCTTTCCTCTCGGGCCGCGTCTCCCTCCTTCCTCGACTTCTTCCTCTTCTTCCCTATCTTCACGCCGCGTTCTATCGAAAGGGGAAAGACGACAAAGAAGCAGATCAAGAGAAAAAGGAGAAGGAAGGGGGGCAAGGATGGAAGATCAGGAAAAGTAACAGTAACCTTCTCGCGTTACGTTACCGTGAACTTGCTCAGCTTCGTGTAATTAGCGCGATACTCGACGCGGAATCGTGATCGACCACGAACGGTATTAATTCGCAGTTACGACGCGCCGGTATATCTTGTGTACAAAAGCGACACCGCGATAAAACACTCGCATAAACGTCGTCGGACAATATGCAATGTTCGACACAATCTATCTCTACATTCGTGCAAAAATTCTCTTAGTGCAATTTTCAAATTTTCCTTCACACTTTGCGTTAATGAAAAAAAAAAACGAAAATAGACATTTAAGGATAGTCCGTACATTTGTCGATTTCACATAATTATGAGAGGCAATCATTATTACACGGTGTATTCTTCTTTTTTTTCTTTTCTCTTTTTACGGAGACTCTGATCTTTCTCCCGCGAAGACCACGCTCTGAATAGCCCATAGGATTCCCGCCGTTGCATTTACCAGCAACGGGCCCAAGTAATAAGTCGATTATTTTTCGATGGTAACCGCAGAGAAGCGCGTAAACGTTTCGATCGGGTGGATTAAACGGACGCGAATAACAGCACGATGAGGAAGACCGGCACGGTTTTAATGTAATTTGCTTCGCCATAGAAACAAACTCGGTAAAAGATAATCTCGAACGAGCTTTCAGGAACCCGCGTATTGTCAGATCCAATTTCCTATACCGCAAGAAGCAAACAGTTCGATCGAGTCGCTTCCGCAGAGGCGTGTTGCGCGGCGAGGATCATAATTTTACTAGTCGCGCAGAGATGGAAAGAGAGAAAACTCGCAAAATTTTTCTGACCGCGCTCGGTACTCGTAATGCAGAGAGTAGCTTATTTATTGAAGTGAACATTTTCAGGAGTTGGATATCTACAGAAAATATGCCACAAGTCAAGCACTGCCAATAATCCTATAAGAAATGCTTTGTGATAAATTCGAAGTTAAATATTTTTGATACTACTCGGTCACGCACACACAAATATTCAAAATTTAAATATAGTAAAACCGTTGATAAAATTTTTTTAAATCACGCTTATAGATTTAATCGCTTATTATTAATGCGACCACGTATTGTAATCCGACCGACGAAAATGCATGAGTCCTCGTAATAACGTATAATTTTAGTGTAGTAAGACCTTATCAAGAAGGTATACCGTGTTTTTTCAACGTTGCATGCACACGCACCCTTAATTCTCTATCACGCTCCGATCGATTCTATTCCCCTCAAGTTTAACGCCACTCAAAGCACACCCTCGCACCCTATAGTTGTTATACCCTCGCTCGTATTTTCCATCTTCGGAAAGAAATAAGTCTCGTTTCCCAATTTACATATTCATACACACGTGAAGTCGCCTGCGAGGATAAATATCAGCATGCGCGTACGTTGACGTGTTTAATGTGTCCATATTGACGGAATTCAAATGAAAGCGACGGTCGATAGCAACGGATAATCTGACGAGTTAGCACCGAAAATTAAATGACAAACAGATGATACAACGGTGTTATCTAATCTACCTGTAAATGTTTGCAGGGATGAAGAATGACGTTAAACTAGGCATATGCAATTATGATACTTTGCTAGACGAAAGATTTTTCTGAAATATCTTAAAATTTAGGTAGGTATATATATACAAATCTAAAAATAATTTTATTGAACCAAAATAATTATATAGAAAACTCAAGCAACGCTATAAAAAGTTTTGACAGTCTAGCAGCCAATTTGAGCATTTTATATAATTATTTTGATAGTCCAACGAAATAATTTTCAAATCTATATCTAATTAAATTTTTAGATAATAATTTTCAGCAAAACCATTCCTTCCATATATTTACTGTAAATAGTATATAGCAAAAAATTGATATTGACATACATGCTATTTCTTTTAAGAATTTAAGTATATATTATAATAATAACAAATATACTTATAAAGTAAACGATTTACTTTATCTTTGATTTAGAAAATACCATTTGGAAATATATATCCTATTAATATCCTACATCTGTAAATAAGAAAAACGAAGTTTATTATTTACAGTTGTGGAATAATCGTTGTTAATAAAAACGAAGTTTATTATTTAAATATTTACAGATGTAGGATGTTAATAGGATATATATTTCCGAATAGTATTTTTAATACGATAGAGTTATACGAGCAAATCGTATTGCTTTCAAATAGAAGTTAACACAACATTATATTATATTAATCCTATGCACCCTCGTGCATAAAATATAAGCAGTAATCTGTAAGTCACTCACCCTGCGGTCGTGAATAAAAAAAAACGGCCATCCACCTTTTATCATATTCACGGAACGAGTTCCTCTCCGTCATTCTCTCGAAAGGCGTCAGACTAGATCGACGTTTTGAAAAAACGCTGACGACGACGCCGGAGTACGCGCGAAGGGACGCACGTCGAGAAAATTCGCTCCCGGCACTACCAATTGGCAATTGCATCGTCTGATAGTATAATGACGGAATGGACGGGCGGATGCGTACACGCATTTGACGCATCTGCCCGGTGCATTTCGCTCCGGCAAAGTGGACGATGAGCGATGCAACCCGTTTGCGCATGCATGTTACACTACACGAGAGAATTTTACAGCGCATCGTAGAAAACTTGCGGCGAGTGTCGCTAGCCTTTGCATAAACGTGACGAAACATTGCACGCAAATGAGAATCAACACACTGTCCGATCAATTTTATAGAATGTCAGAAGAAATTCAACTTTGAGAATCAAATTTAATCTCTTGTATTAAACTTGTATTAAATCAATTCAGAAAGTAGATATATGCATAAGTATTTTTAAATTCAGAAAATAAATATATTGTATGTTTTAAAATTTTAATTCCAGATTACAAAAATTTAAGTAAGATTATAGAGATATAAAAGAGATATAATAGAGAGATGAAAAGGATTCAGAACGTTTTTTAAAAAAACATTTTGATATAATCGAGTTAAATTTTGATGCTAAAAGTGTCACGCGTTAGAGCGATATGTAGTAGATTAAGAAATGGAGCAAACTTTTATCATATACTGCGATCGATAGCTTTCGCGTCCTATTCTGCAAGGTGTCTATTAATAGATGTTGAATGGATAATCGATAACGCGACCTATATTACATTTATTACACAACGTTTCTACTCGACGTCAAAAGTAAGCACTTTCAGTGGTGTTGCGTTTTTATCAACGTCCATGTTACTTATCTAAACAGTTCTTCGTTCCATTCTCCGCGATCTCCTTAAGTGCTCTCGTCACAGAACGTTTCACCTCGCCTTCTGATTCGAAGCTGCTCCCGGTCAATCAATATCTAGCAATGTACGAGATAGCTTCAACAGCTTCTTCATTTCAGCCCAGAAAATTTCATTTACCGGCATAAGAATATAAAGGCACTTATGAAGACTCACAATTCGAAGTCAGTCAAAGAAACATACTGTGCGAAGACACTTGCAAGGATTCGCAAACTCAAACAGTATAAAAAAGATGTTGTACATAATTCATAAAAAGCTACTTTTATTTAAAAAAAACCAAATAATAAAAATATTGTTTTTTAATTTAAGTTGTTTTCTATCAGTTTTTATTATCTAAAAAACAATAATCTAAGAAAAAAAAATTAGCAAATGATATCAGCTGACTTTCTCTCTAATTTTTTTATGCTCGTCGAATGTGCGCGATTTATTAGAGATCGATGACAAATGGCATTTTTAGCACTCAAGTGCGATGAGATATATAGATCGACATATATAAAATCATTGATCATGATAGACTCTGGCTATATCTAACATCCGCCACTTACCGGAGTATGTGATTCACGTCCAACACCTCGCTCATATGTATACGGTCCCTTGGGATAAAAGAGCTTTTAAAAATATCACATTGAAAAATTTTTTTATGATCATTATTGTCGATAAGCAAAAACTAAAGCCATGAAGCAAGTAAAGTGAATCTTCGATAATGCTATGCGAACGAAAATACTTGCGAAAATAAAAAAAATTAATTATAACTTTATAAAATTTATTCCTGGGTGTATCTCACGCGTATGTTGTATATCTTTCTCAACGATCTGATTTATGTCTTGCAATTGCTCAGCCACCCGAGAGAGGGAACGCGCCATCGTCAGAATTATTACAACTTCCGGTGATGTTAAACGGATCTATAGGGAACACTACCGCGGAAGCTGTAACTCGTCCTCATTACGTCACCACGCTATAGTGCGTGCACATATCAAAAGACAAATACTCAGCATTCGTCCGACACATCAAACAGAATCTAAAAATACTTAGATATCTATAACTAGCACCTATTTCTGTAAAACGTAATTATAGTATTTTAGCAATGAGAAAGAAGCTTTTTTCTAGTCGTCGCCAAAAATAATGTAAATATACAAAACAAATTTTATAAATTTTTCAAAATGTTTCTGTCCTTTGACAATAAATATAAATGTATATTCTGTATAAATTTCTTTCCGTTAAAAAAATGTGTTTAATTGTATTGCAAAAAGAAGCATTGTTATTGATGCCCTGAATTTTAAATTGTATTCGTATCTCGATTGTAAGTGAATTATCCAAAATTCTGATCAGAGCTTTTTCGATGCTCGATCGACTGCCTAACGAACCGTAGAGACAGGTATTGCCAATTTGGCAGTGTCCTCGGAACGATAAATCAACCTTAACCGAGTCGGACGCATCTCGATGCACATCCGCATTCTCGATACGCTCCGTTACCTCATTATTGTCGCTGCGTTTTTCCTAAAAGATAAGAAATCCTTTCCGTGCTCCTCGCTTTAACTAACACCGACAGGATTTCTTGTTCTAGAAATACCGTGGAAATTTTCTGTTAACTTTGTTGTAAATGTAATTGTTTTAATGTGCACGCGAGTGCGCGCGTATTTACCTGCCAATTAATTTTATATCCTTGACATATTACGCGTGACGTTACCAAGCGTAAAGTCGAGAAAGTCAACGAAAGTGAATATACAGTACGGAAAAAGCGAAAAGTAAAAAAGTAAAGGCGAAGAGTGAGGAAACGGAAAGGAGCTTCTGGCTCCGGCGCCCGAGGCGCATTCACGGAAGGACTTCGTTTTCGAAGGTTAGCGCACGAACAAAAATGCCACTGGTTGACAGCAGAATGGGAACCGAGAGAATCAATGATCGGGACCGCAATCGCTTGCCAAAGGAGTCGTTGCCGTTCGTGCTTCACGTTTTTTTCCCCCTCAGAGGACAATGGAAATCAAGAAGAAAATACCTCTGTTCGATTACGCTGAAAATTATCGTAACTTTCGTCGGTACCTCTCCTTTCGTGCACGTGCATGGTACATGCACAGTACATAAGCCCTCTATCGATCTACCGAATGAATAAACGAAAACACAGTACGCTTTTTACAGTATAACTACAACAAAATATATGTTTAAAATTAAATTATATAAGTCTTCTTCCTTAAATAAATTTTTAGAATTAAATTTATAATAATTTTTAAGAGATACGGAATAAGATTTTTACATTTGATTAAACGTGATTTTATTCGTTAACGAACATATGAAGGCTTTTAAGAAGCCAAAATTGCATTCAATTGCTAAAAATTTTCAAAGATTGAAGAGTTGATTACAAACAAAACTAAAGATAATTGTAATATTTGAGAGTAGAGTAAGTCCTAAGGAATTTCCTTTCTATGATTAATAATTATTTTACAACTGATTTAGAAAGAAAATGTTTACTTTCTTTGTTATTTTTAATTTATTTTTTATTTAGGCTTTATTATATTCATATCCATGTAATAAGGTTCAATGTCAGAGTTTAATAAAAATTTTTTTTCATTCATTTACATATATTCTATATAAATAATATATTTTATTTTTGAGAGTGAATGAAATGAAGATTTGATTCTCACTTACAATTTATTTCAATATCCTCATAAATAGAATTTAAAAAAAATAAAATTAATTAGGTGGGCCTTACTCGACTCAGGTACCTTATATTAAATATTATTCATACATATGTTACGAATATACATATAATCACGATAGAGATTATGAAACAAAATTTCTATTACATTCTCACCGCTGTCTTCTGTCGTCTGACTAGAAAGAAGTAAATAAAACCACGATACAGAAATAGAACAAGAGAGAATAATCAAGAAATAACGGCGCTATTAACGAGAGATCGAGATAGCGACTAAAAGCGATTAATTTCTCGCGGCTTCTAGCATTACGTTTAATTAATATAATCCTCCGGAGAAGATAGTCCCGCAATGTACTTTACGTGCAGTACACGTCTGCACATATGCTCGCATGGGTGCATGAAAACGGTAAGTATATATGCACACGCAAGATCATAAATTATATACAAAATTCAACTTTTTTCATGCCATCATTTTGTTTAGTAACAGATATTACAAAGAAATTCTCTGTATTTGTTTTTATGAAACTCTATATCTCTCAAAATTATAAATTTTCAAAACATTTAATTGATCATCTTAAATTAATTGTTTTTTATATTAACGAGCATTAATTAAGTTATAATAAGAAAACAATAAATTTGCACAACACTATCTCTATAAAACGTATAGATTATATGCATATGTAAACATAATCTTGAAAATTATACGGTTGAATTTTGTAAATACTACTTATGCGGTTCTTCCAGCTTATACCAAGGCACAAGGTTGTAAATCGCTTACGCAAAGTAGAAATACACGCTTTACACGCTTTACATGCCAGTATGCATCGTCCTTCTTTTTCAACCAGGACGAGAACGAACTAATTCCGCTCTAGTGCGACAGCAATGACTGCCGATACACGTGTGAAAGCAGCTTAAAACCGGTCCCACCCACATAAGAGATCTCAATAGTGCCCATAAATGCATGGCGCGCTCTAAACGACCGACAAAAATTAATATATTCCAATTACGGGCAATATTGCAAACCCTTGTACTCATAGCAACATGTTCGTGAATGCAAAAAAATTCATTTTTGCACGATTATTTTCCAGCCAATTATACAATAGCATTAAGTATTTCGAACAACAATCGAAACACAAGTTAATTTGATTAAAAGTATTATCTTAATTTAGTTATACTTTTAATTTTTTTTCTTTGCACAAAAAATATTTTTCTTTTTCTGAAACACGTTATTAAATTCAAGAAATCATTATAGAATTGTAGAATTATGAGATATAAATCTGTGTAAACGATACGAAGCTTGAAAAAATCTGATTTCTCGTAAATTCGCGGAAATTCAGAACAACCGCGACTTAACTTTTTTAAACTGCCGTTTGCAGTAGGTACACGTCTCGTAATATTAGCTATAAAGCCCAGATTTCACTGTGGCCGCAGACTCCCAATATATACTGTTGTATTAAGTGCGTGAGATTACCCAGAGATTTACATTTAAACGGCATCTAAATCTGTGGTGCGGTGGGAAAATTGCCCGTTGCGTTCAACGACGGTAAATCAGTAGCGAGCTTAAACCGAATACCAGAATATTAATTGTTACAAGCTTGTTTGAATAAGATAAATGTTATTTTTACATTAATAAGAGTATTTTATATTAGCAAAATAATGCAAAAAAATAAAAAAATTTCATAATTTATACAAACGAATTTCTACAACATTAGAACTTTCGCAAAACAGTAATTATAAACACTACATTTATATTTACTATCTTACGTTATATATAACGTAGTGTAAAAAATCTAATATATTTTATTGTATTATATATATATATATATATAATAAAGTATGGTACCTACCAAATACTCTACCAGGTGTACCAGATATAACATGCTGGCCATAATCAAGTTTTCTGATATCTTATCCTTCCCGTCAGGCAATTAGGCGTCGGGTCTCGCCCGACTGTTAGTAGCTGCGAGTCGTGTTATTTGGTCGGCCGGGACACAATTGGATCGCCTTTGAAATTTTCAATAATCGGGGAGGGCGTCGCCCCGAGCGATGAATTCCTGACGATGGCCGAATGAGACGATGGCGGCGGGAGTTTTGATCTTGTTTAGACAGCAGCACCGACATAAACAGCCGGTGGAGGACCCGCGCCGAATGGCTATTGGGGGCAGTGATTTATTCAGGGTTATTGTCCTGCATGAGGTTTTTGTCCCGAGAACTGCAGAGGTGCAGTGCGGCGGATGCACCGCGCGGACTCGACAACGCATCCGAAACGGCAAGAACGTACTTGGACCACTCCGCGCGTATACAACATTACTCTCGGACCGGCTCTCCAGTGCATCTTTTTCTAATGTAAACTCGCGCATACCGGGTGCGACGGTATTACGCGAATTCCAAACGAACCGTTAATACCGCTATACGTCTCGCGACTTGTTTGAAATGTTTGCAAAAAAAATTATAATAATGCAACGACATTAGTTACATCGGAAAACACATCAGCAATATATTTTCATATTCATAAAATGACGAAAAAGAGCGATTATTTTTTAGCTGTATTAATATTAAGAATTAATTCTTAATTTAATTTTTAATTTAATTTAATTTAATTTAATTTAATTTATTGCAAAGCACTAATACTACATGTGACAAAGTAATAGACATAGACTATACATTATAAACAATCTGTATTAAAATATAGATTGTTTATAATGTACAGTCTATGTATATAAAATATAAAGTTAGAAATTTTTCGATAATTCTAATGAAGATTATTAATACTGCTATCATTTTCTTTCCTTATAATATATTTAATTTCAATATTCCAATTTCTTCGATCAATTGTTACTTCTTTTTGTTATTTTTAAAAATATATTTTGGAACAGAGAGAGAGAGAGAGAAATTGCAAATTTAATTAATAATTTTGTTGGAGTATAAAACTAAAGACCAACAAAAATTTTTGTTTTATTGCAACTTCGAATGCTATACCATTTAAAAGGAATATTATTTGTATCATTGATCTCGAAAACTGGAGCAACGATAGCAATCTACCGAGACCTTGATGATCACATCACCGTTAATTAACTTAAGCAACAATTAAGTGGAGCAGTTATCGTGTTCCGAATGCCGATATTTGCTATTTATAAAGTACCATTGCTCTATCTTACATGGATCGGTATATTAATTTTTTTCTATTTTTTTTCTCGAGAAAAATTAACTCTTATTATATAATTTAGCACCTGTATCACTAAAAACAAGTACAAATAATAAATAACCGTATTGATCACCGTACAATAGCTTAGCTGATGTCTTTCATTCGGGTTTCCTCGTTCTCTCTTGTTCCGCTGTTGTCGTTTCTTCACGTCATTCGCACGACATTCACTCACAAAAACATGGTTAATTACGATCGCGCGCATATTAATTATCACCTGACAACAATTATTCGCTTTACAGCGCTTCCGATCTTTGTCATACGTGACATAGACTTTGCTGTTTTATCCCTATCAAAAAAATAACGCGAAATATCTCGATAAGTCGTTTTTAGTACGTTTATGGATCATAAATCGCAGGAGGTAATCAACTAATCACTTGCGCGGTCTCACAGTCACTAATCAATTGTAAGAAATGATCGCGTTTAGTGTCTCGTGGTCTTGACTCGATCGTTTAGCGTCCCGAGAAGTAACATTATACGACACACGGAATAGCACGAGCTTCTACCTGCCGCTTTGAGTCTTGCCGCACGAATGATAACAATGTGACCGCGCGTAAACAGTAGCGCGCGGGACGAAGCAAAAACGAAGGTCGAACACCGGCTGGCGCCTCGTGCTAGTCAATTCCAGGAAATATACACATTATAAAGTAACTGTACACTGGATATATTCTGCGTATTTTATGCAAATTTCAATGAACTGTAGCAGCTTTACGTTTTGTTTTACGAACTCGTTAGCATTGCCTAAAATAATAATTAATTCTATACAAAAGCATGTTGGAACAGCAATACTGTTATTTCAATTTTAATTCAAACATGTTGCAGTTTAAACGATATGATTGTTGCAGATATATTATTTAATTAACTTATTTTTAATAAAAATCTGCACAATCGATTATATATATATTTTGAACATGTTTCGCGTATTTCAAGTAAATCGATGAACTATAGTGATACGTTTTGCATTTTGTTTTACGCTGTTAAGAATTTCTTTTCTCAAATCGTTTCCAGCATGCATTTGAATTAAATGTAATTTTTTTTATTTATTATTCGATTAATATGAGATTAAAAAATTATTAATATACATATGCGATCAAAAATATATTATCAAATTGTAAGAAACAGAATTCGAGTTATAAGGAAAACTTCATCTAAATGTTCTTCAAATAAATTATGATTACAAATAAAATATTGACCAAATTGTCAAAAAATCAGATAAAATTATATGAAAACTATTTCAGCTGAAAAATTCTTCAATAGAAACTCGATTGCAAATATTTAAGATTCATTTATTAAATCAAGACTTTTTAACCGAGTTTCTCAGGAGAGACGACATGATTATAAATCGTCACAGCACGACGGCCGAAATTGCGCAAAATTTACGACTCACTACATTTAAAGCTGCAGCGATAAACTTTTTATTCTGACAAAGCTTTTGACATAAATCAATGAAGTATGATAGTATAAGAATAGAGAGGTAAGAAATAAAGTTGTCATTCGATATTTATATGATCGTTACGCACGCTCACGAGATATTGATAGTGGCGCGGTAAATCTAAAGGCAGGATTGTAGATCGATTAATATGCCGAATCATAATAAAAATAAAATAACAATGTGAGAATGCAGAAACTTTTCGTTCGAATAAAGTATGATAAATTTGAATTCTCGATCGTTATTGCTCGACCAATTAATTTTAGCGGAGTAGTGAAGACGGCAATCATATATCGAGTGGGATGTGCGACAAGCTCGCTTAGCTGTACGAACATATCGCGAATACCAGATAGAATCTACAAACGCGAGGAGGATAGGCCATTGAATGCAATAGGCTTCCCCGGGGTCGGTCACTATCGACTTTTACATCTTTCAAATACGCACAAGGCTTCAGAGAGTCAACCCCCGAAGGATAACAAAGGCGGGATCGATGGGCACGCGACTATTAATATGAGACTGTTTCATGATTTATCTGTGGATCTCCCTAGCTTACGACAAGATTGACGTTTTAATATTCACAACAACTCAACTATATTCTCATCAAAATAATATATTAGGACGTGAGACAAAATATATTATTTTATTTAATGTATAAACAATTTAAATTCTCACTCTCTTTCTCTCTATTAATTGCGATTCCCAGTTAAAATATAGAATTTGTAAAAGTTTAAATACATCGCGACGACTAATTATTGTCGGTAACTTTGAAGAAATGAACGCGGGCGCGAGATTCTCACAGTTCGTTAGAGACCTAGCGGAAGTTCTTGTCTCTCGTTACGAGAAATGCAGCGGAAAGGATGATGGAACCCTGACCAGAACGGCGTCGGTCGCGTCGCCGTGGCGGCGGTGGCATCGGCGGCGTCGGCGACGCCTATATTGATTTTGGGACCCGAGGAAAGCGTATAGCAGACACGAGACGAAGGGGCGTAGCAAACGAATTTCTCTGGCAGAAAGCGGCAAGGATAATTGAATAGAGTCGAAAGCGTGCAGTATCAATAGCGATAGGTTTTACGAACGTAAAGTGGCAACGACATATCGTTTCGAGTGCAGCGTAATAGCTTGTGGCATGCGCTGCAACCGCTGTCGGGCGTTAACCGTGCACGATTAAAGATTTAAATCCCACCGGTGCAGGTGATAACATTGTCACGGTGCATCAATCACCAAGAAGTCAATCTACTATGGACAATCCTTCGTTTGCATATTTATACAAGCTGTGATGTGAAAATCTAGAGGATTATACGTTTATAACCACAGAATTAATAATGTTGCAATTCTCCACGTTCAAACATGTCGAGATAATCAATTTGCCTGTCAAGATTTTCTAACAATTCGTTTCTATCTTTACAACTTCGAATTCTCAACTACGAATTCTTAATGTGACGAATACTGGCCTATATTATTAATATATACTTTAATATATGCTAATTAGAAATATTCGAAAGTATTTTATATAATTCTTGTTTACATCCACATTGGTATATTCGAGAGATTCAAATAAAGTAATTTTCTAATAATCAATAGCTCATAATAACGTAGTCAAAGAAATCTATGTATGTGAAAAAAAACCGAAATCCTGTTAATTTAGCGCGTGCGACTTGAAAAAATTAGTTGTATATAAATATTTGCTTGTAAGTGCACGACGAGAGCATGTAATTACCGGAGAAAAAACGTTTCGATGAAATTCAAAGACAAAAAAAAGATAACGACGAACTCGTTACGTAATCAGCGGCAACTCTAAGAAATACGCTTTCATTGAACATCATGGACCTGTCCCGTTAAAATGTTTGATGAAAGACTTCGTGATACACGGCAAAAAATTCACCGAGACTTTGCGTTCTCGATAATTTAAACGGGAAGGAAATACGTGCGTTTGTTTTTGCGTATTTGCGATAATAAATCACGTCCGAACAGTACAACGGACCAAACAATACAATGTTACAGGTATTATACACTCAATTTCGCAACTGAGACGTTCAAATATATGTGTTTCATGTTTCTTCGTACTTTTTTGTGTAAATGTCAATTATGAATTATATGCCATTATAGATAGATCTGATTCCCGTACGCGTTGTGAATAACAAATTTCTTTACAATGCAAACTTGTGCAACCGTGATTAATTTTTATCATGCTGTTATCAAGGATATCATATCGCGAAGGAAACATTCACAAGCATTAAGAGCTAAATTAAGTCTGCAATAATATTTAATAGTATCCTTACGATTACGATAGATTTCTTACGATGCATATTTTTAAAATCAATAAAATGGCAGTAAAATGTCTGTAATTATAAATAGTAAATTATAAAAATGATTAATAAAAAATACATTATAAAATTATGTTATAATTGCATGGAAAATTCTGATATTTCTACAAATTAATAGCGTAAGATAACACTATAAAAAGTCGGATATGACGAACAAAATTATAACGTAACCTACTATCAGCAGATATAATTGTCGGAAACAGCATGATTCATAGACGTTTGCTCAATGTCGTCCTAATATAATATGATGACAATGGGTTACACAGTCATGCATGTATATTATCAACGATCTTATCTCACGATGTATTTAAATGGCATATACCTGTCATATGCGTGTACAATGCGTGTTGTACGTACTTCACAAATACACAATATATATATAACTCCGCAGTAATACCTATATACATGGAGATAATTTTCTGTTAAATTTACCCTAAAAATTATGGTAATCGTTGAACAACATGTTTCGAAGAATATATTTCTGTAATTCTGTTTTATTTATTAATATTTATCACAATAAAATATAAAATGTAAAATATGTTTAAATTTGATTAATTTTAAACATAAAATAAAATTTCAATAATTTTAAAATATGTTAAACAGTTTGTGATTCTTTATTGTTTCACATAGAATAGATGTCAAGTAATGATACAGTCGATCAATTACCATACTGCATGGTAAAATTATTATGAGCGACTAAGCCCAGGTTCCACAACTCACAGTTAACTCTTAACCGAGGTTCAATTTGTTTCTCATCTCTTTCCAATTCTAGAATTAGAAAGAGACAGTGAATAAGTTGAACCTCGGTTAAGCGTTAACCGTGAGTTATGGAACTAGAGACCTTAGACCTAGTTCAACAACTCACGGTTAACTCCTAACCGAGGTTCAACTTATTCACTGTCTCTTTCTAATTCTAGAATTGGAAAGAGATGAGAAACAAGTTGAACCTCGGTTAAGAATTAACTATGAGTTGTGAAACTGGGCTTAAGTCAGATTGAAAATATCGTGCTGTATTGTAAAATTCATATAAATTTATAATACTTTATGTATATAATATCATTACTTAATATCCATTCTATTATATTTAAATCAATATTTCACATATTTTATGACTACTGAAATTTTACTATATTTGTTAGTAAAATTAATCAAATATATTTTGTACTTTACTGTGAGAATTGTCAATAAATCAAAAACAATTACATACAATTCTTCGAAATACCATGTTGTTCTACGATTACCACAATTTTTAAAGTAAATTCTATAAGAGAAAATGCTCTATATGTGTACATACTTTTGAGAATTTGGAAAGAGAAGCAATCATATTAAAATTTTTAGAAGTGATTAAAAATCAATTAATAACCGTTCGATTTTATTTCTTGGCTAATCAATTTTAATATTATTTTAAAAATATGAAAAATGAGTAAAATACAATTCTAGTTGCAAGAAATATTCAGCCTAAATATAAAAAAAAAAGTAGCAATCGCAAGTTTACTTTTACCTTTTCCTAATGACCCGGATTCTTTTCATTATCTTTTCCCTGTAAAAACAATGGACTCAGAAATGCATGTGCACATGGGTTAATCATTCTTTATACAATGAAGATCTCCGCAAGATACGAGACCGAAATCTTATTTATTCGTGACGTCAAAGAAAAAACTACAATTCTATGCAGGATACGATGGAAACGACGAGAAAATTTATTTGGACTGTCAATTCTATTTACGTCGAAACAATAGAGGAACATGCGTCCTTGCACGCGAGATAATAAAGTCCTACGGTATTATACGATTACGTTATATCCGTTTCGCATGGAAAATATGGAAACTGAATGGCGTGAATTACATTTTACTCTAAGGCGCCAATTAGAGTGTCGCGAAGAGTAAGTGTCACGATTTTAAAACATCTCGAAAAAAAATCACGTTCACTCGGAACGCGGCAGCATAAAGAAACAGTATTTGTTGAAGCAAGAGTCATTATTGATTATTTACGTCGACGCTGCTTGCGACGTTTCTGCAAACGACGGCAAATTACTCACATTTGTCAACATTTGTGCCCGCCAAAGACGATTGTGTCACAATATATTACGTGTGTTGCGGATTGCAATCAATTGTTATACTTTATCCTAATTTTACAGTCTCAGATGTAATACTAGTCACAATTTTATCTTTATTACTGCATACGAAGAGTCATAAAAAATATAGTGCCTATTTATTGTCGATATATTTTTTATTTAAAAAATATAGTAAGTACCTATTTATATACGTAAATCTAACATGGAAAAAAATCAGAAGATTTTAAAAGACCTTTCAAGAGGCAAGTCCTTCAAATGTGCAAGTACTTAAAGATGTTCTGGATTTAAGTACCTGGCGAATTATTGTCAGCAAGTGTAAAGACGCTCCCCCGAGAGTCACTTCGTGCAATCGAGCAACCTTCGACGCGCGTTACGTAAGCGTATGCGGATGCTTACGTGCGAAAACCTGTTGTCGAACGCGCGTCCAGGGAAGAAATTGTGCACGTGTGTATTGAGCCTTTCTAGAAAACGCGGCCACGCTTCGCGAAGAAATTCCCATTTTACAATGTAAGTGGCGGCGAAGAGTTACCCTGCCGAGCGAGACTACGCCGGACTATGGCGTTGCGATTTTCAAAGTGATAAATCCCAGTTTCATCGAAATAAATAGTAGATCAGAACGCTCTGATTCTAACAACATTCCACGTTTAATCCCCGATCTGAATTACGATATTAGACGTCAGATAAATGGTGCAGTAAAAGGAATGTTTTAGGTCTAAAATACATAACGCGTATCAAGATTTACGCTGAATTTATATTGTGTGCGCATTTAATTCTATTATTCTACTATATTTTATTATTTAATTCCATTATTTTATTCTGTATTTAACGCATACATCTGTCTAATCGTGTCGTCAAACATATACACAGAAAAGTATTAAAAACGATTCGACTGCAAACGACTACAGGCAATCTTCGATTTGCTCTAAATTTTCTGTTTATGAAACTATAGATTAAAAAGACGAGCCAAAGCGACGATTCGATCGTAATGCTTTACATCAAGCTACGAATTTCTTGTCAAGCAGACGTTTCCTTTGAACACAACTCTATATTATTGCCGAGCACTCGAAAGAGTGCATCAAGGATCGCCTGCAGTGCGTGCGCTCGAAATCAATTTCGTCGCGCCATCGTGCGCGGAGGTCGGTACTCGATAAGAGCACAAGCTGACAGTCGTTCTCGCAGAAGTGCATGACAGCTGTGAAAGGTGTGCGCAGTGCGCTCCGTTCGCGATATCACGGCGAATCAAAAACACGAGAGATCAAACGTTCGTGCTCACCACAGCCGGGGAAAATCGAGCGCGTCTCGGGACAGCTTGGGGGTTGAGAAGAGATCTCCTCCGGTTCGGTCCGGTTACTCCGATTCCTCCCTCGTGGAGCGAAACACTCCGTTAGTCCGGTGACACTTTATCAGGCGGTGATACACAACACACAGATCCGCAGGCACTTAATCACGAGCGATGGCGGGACACCTCGATCTACAACGAATCGCGGCGTGGCGTTTTGACGTACCGAATGATGCGGATGGTGAACGGGACGACGCGGACCGGTGACGGCGAGTGAACGACGAACGACGAACGACAACACGTCTCCACAGACTGAACTCACGCTCCCGACTGATCGCCCGCGCGCGCGACTCGGGCAATCCCGACGACGACGCCGCTTGTGGAAGCCGACCGAACCGTACTCCACGGCAAACGTAAAATTTCGATCGGCGCGTGCTCGCTACGCATTGTGCGTAACACACAGCTGGAGCGAGCGCCTTGCGACGAGTGGAAAGAAAAAAATAAACAATCTCTCTCACGCGAGAAGCTTCTCGTTCTCTTTCTTCCTTCCCTGGCAAACGACTCCCACGAGCTCGAACACCCCTCTTATACGACGACTCCGTAGTATCGTTATCTCGACGAGAATTCCTCGTAGTAACATTTTCCAACGCACATCCTCGCGCGAGGGACCCTTGAAAAATACCGTAATATAGCCATTTGCCGCGCACGTACGAGCTTTGAGATTTGATACTTTCCGAGAATCGCACGGCGATACCATGCACGTGTTACGAATGGCTGTAGGATGAAGGTAAACCTCTTCGTGAGTGAGAAATATTAAAGTGACAAAAATCATTAAGAACAGCAGTACGAGGAAATTTCATCTAAATGACGATAAAAATGATGTGTAATAATTATGTAACCCTATTGATTAAAATAGGGTAAAGAAAAATAGTAGCTTTAGATTCTATATTTCGACAGAATGTTATTATTTATTATTAATTATAATTAATATTCATTATGTGACACATGTAATAATAAATGTTTTCATTTTTCTGCATTGAAATCAACCGCTTAAAGTAAAGTACAGATTCGAAATTGTAATAAAAGATTGAAATGTACTTGCGTTATTCAATATTATAATAAACTTCATATAAGAGAATATACATACATATATATATATATATTCTATTATATTTTTGGCTCTATTTTTATAATAATTCTACACGGAGAGAATTTTGTTTTAAAATTACCCCGAAAATATGGTAGTTGTGGTACAATACAATATTTTAAGGATTTTTACCGTGCACTTCAGTAAAATTAATCAAACCTATTTTATGCTTTATTGTAGTTTTATTAATAATGAATGAGAGAGATTTACATTAAAATTTTTGAAAATACATTATTGTCCCACGACTATATATCATATTTTCAGGGTAAACTCTAAGAAAAAATTCTCTCCGTGTATTATACTTAAAATTATAGAGTTAAAATACGAAAAGACGAAAATGTTATAAAATCTGTTACTATTCATTTTCGTTTTTAAATCAGTAAGAGGAGCCTGTGTATATCGAATGTCTTTACTCAAAGTAAACAATCTTGCATATTATGAAAGGAAGGATCCATGTATGTGTACATTGTTAAATGAGAAGATTCTACGTGAGAGAGAAGGTTCTCGTGTTTCTCACAAATGCTCTAATGAAGCAGGAGCTTCTAATAAGTCTTCATTAACATGTGTTAATAAAGAAGATCTTATATTGATGCTTCAGGTATCTTCTGATCAAACATCGAATTTATATTTGGCTCAAATATATATTCATACTTAATCTTCTAACCGTGTTCGGATCTTTTTTGACCCGAGCGTTTTTAAAAAGTTCTTGTGATATTACAGTAATGTCAACAAAAAGATCAAGTTTTGAACATGATCAATGATATATGATATGAACATGGGTAGAGGGTTAACATCGTCGTCAATCCTTTCAGTTTTTTTAGTGCAGAATATTTTAATAATTCTATAACTTTTCAAAATACTTTTCAAAAAAACTTGTCAAAAAAAAATAAATAATAAACTTAATAAAAATATTTTATAGAAGTATTTATTCATAGTATTACAAAAATAATACTTGCATTTTTTAATCATCATAAATATGATCTGTACAAAATAATCCACAAATTTATATCTCAATTTACATATTGCAAATAAATATTGGAAGATAAATATTGAAAAATATTTCAAGAAGTTATAAACAGATGTTTTTTTTACATAAATTAAAAAAATTTTCTTTTATGTTTATTTTAATAGAAATAATCTTTTTTTCTCTCTTCTCTAATATGTGCGTATTAACAATTTTCTAATTTTAATAATTTTTTGTGCTTTACACTAAAAGGATTAAAAATGATATTCAAATTATTACATGAAGAAGCGAATATGTATTGTGAACGGTGAAATATATTGATATCACTGTTGATTGTTCAACATGCGACAACCAATTGCGAAATCGAGTGTCAATTAATGATAATGGTGATGGGTCGCCGATTTCAAATGTTAAATGTCAACGACCGTGAGAGACAAAAGTCCGGACATTTAATTTCACCTCGGCATCGCGTCGTGTCCTTAACTGTAAACAGACTCGACGAAGATGACGTTGAAGAAAGTATTGGACAAGAAAAGAATGCTCGTATAATCCGCGTTTCCGACATTCTGCACCGGTACCATTACCATTACCATTCCAAGATATTCTTTCCCCTGTCCCGCTATCCCTCTCACCCATCCCTTTTATCCACAGTGGCTCATAAACCGTATTTCCAAATCAACCAAGTAAATCAACAATTGGTCATCTCCCGATTATCATTAGTGTCACTTTTTCTTAACTGTGCCGCTTACAATTCTATCCATATTGAACAGTCTCGAATCACTAATTCGAAACATTATTTCGCGTTAAACGATTAATAATAAAGAAAATTAATTGGAACTGTCATTTAAAAATTGTCAGATATCCGTTTTGAAATGATGTCATTAAATATTCATAAATGATGTAAGCTGCATTGCTCATTAAATGACTATCATAAAATTTTTCTAGATCATCTAAATAATGATAACTTCAGATAAGCGAAATATTCTTTGGCTATAGACGGAACCTAACTGGTTTATAATTGGCTCTATATTTATTCAGAAAAATAACTGATAGTTATTGTAGTAATAAAAAATATATCGTATAACCAATATTATAAACTATTATCCTTCTAATATTAATGAATTCTAGCTTGTATTGAAAAAATTACGAAGCATTAAAACTGAGTGTATCTTTTTTTACGATTTATAACTATTGTTATCGCGTTTTAAACAATTTCTTGTTAATGATTAGTTATCATCAAAATTGAAGCTAAAGCTTAACTAATTAAAATTTGACTAATTTTCTCAAAAGCGCGTTAAGATAAAATAAATTTAAAAAATGTTTATGTAATTACAAAAGTTATATAACGAAAATGCACTAAGAAAAAGGTATAATGAAACATCTTTTACAACGCTGTACAAGATTTCCTTTCATAAAGCGCATCACGTTTAAAAGGCCTTCGAACTTTATGATACCCGACGAAAGAAGGGAACCGTTTGGCGAAACGCGCACCATAAAAGCGAGTTGATTATACCAATTGCTGTATAAGTAATTGTATCAATAATCGTGGCTTTTTCGCTGCATCGTTATACAGCACATCCAAAAACAGTACTTTGGCAATCTGTTCATTTACAAAAACATTAAATGCAATTAATGTAATGAATTTACAAAATAAAAATAATTAAAGGATATTTATTATAGGTACATTGAAGTTATAATAAATAATCATATTTTCAATATTTCTATAATAATTATTTATATATTTTCAATATTTCTATAATAATCATATTTTCAATATTTCTATATAAATGCAATTCTTTATAATCTACATCTGTATGAATTTTATTTTTTACATACATTCGTATAATCTAAATTGCCCGTATTTTACAACTTCCTTTCAATATATAACACTATTATCAAAAAATTTGAGATTTTTTTTTATAAAATAGGAAGAAAGTAATTTTAATTTTAATATTTAATCTCAAAAATGTAAATCGCAAATGAAGATACAATTGTCAAAGCACAATCCTCAATTGTCCAAAAGATTATAAAATAAATAATAGGAAATAAAAACAACAATTGATATCAATATTGTAATATGTAAGATAATAAATGAGTTTACTCACTGGTGGTCGTTGTACCCTAGCTAAATACGCCTTCAGCTGTATCTGGAAAAAATTAATGCATTGTAATTATTATGAATGTTATCGCATTTTATGTATGCTAACACATTATTGAATTATTTCGATTTAATTATAAAACATAATTAATAATAATATTTGGTTAATTATTCACACATGATAAATTGAATGAATAATTATTCAAATATTTAATTATTTAATTAAATAATTAATTAAATATACAATATAACGATTATTTTATTCCATTCCAATATTTCTCTCTGCCTGCATGTTTACTAAATTTTCATCGAAAAGCTTGTAATTAGAAAGAAATTAGAGACTGACATTTTTCAAAGTTCAGAAAATAGATTGGAAATATCACGTATATAAATAACAAATTTGCAAATTAATTTATAATATTTAATTATTGAGCTCAGTCTTTATTGGCCCATTATCGTCACAATAAATATATGATATAAGTATGTATTATTATATATATTAAAATATAATACATAAAAGGCATTCTATTTTTATAAATATTGGAGAAAAATAATTGCATCTGTGCATATGTAATGTTAATAATTATATACATATTTAAATAACCAATATCTTTTCTCATCAGCTAGGATATTGAAGTTTTCTCCACTCGTTGAAAATTTCACCTTAGAAGGACTCCGCTACTCCACATTGAGAAAACGATTGCCGAAATAGGCAGTTAATTATACGATGACTTAACAAACTTTTAAAGTTACATTTCCATACATTTCATTACCGAAGAAACACGAGAAACGCAAGTCCGCCACGCCACACCGCGATTTTGCAAAACGCGATCTTTGTCCTGCGATTCTAATTGCTTTACACACATAATTGTTCCTTGCTAATTATTGTCACATATACCGGACGACGAACTCTTCTTTAGTGTAGTTTATACACATTTAAGACTTCATTATTATAAAAGTCTGCAAATTTTTTAAGCTACATTAAAATTATCAAAATATCAAAATCCACCACTGTCCATGTCTATATTAAAATTTGATTTTTTAAATTATTTTTTTAAGTTATTCTTCAAGTTCAATTTCGTTTCTAAAATTGCAATATTTGATTGTGAAATAAAACAATTGTGTGTGTGATTTTTATAACTATAGTAGATAGTATTATTAAAAAATTTTTAATGTATTACAAATACATTACAGCATCTACAATTACAGCACCATCATTGTATTATCAACGAGATATATTATGTCCATTAATACTACGATCACACGGAGTTAACGCAACGAATCCGTACACTCACCATCTATCGTCTTTCAATATACCGTATCCAATATTTCATAAATGCATGTAATGGAGGATTTTTTATTCCGAGCAATAGACGCTGGATATAATTACGTCTAGATCTAATGAAAAGTTCGCTAATCGGGCATCGATCCCTTCGGAGAAATCATAAGGACCATTTTCCCGTGACAATGGCATCGGAATATGCACTCACCGACACTGTAACGTCGACTTTATTCACTACGACGCAATATCCACTACAAAACTGCGTCGATCACAAACACTCGCGATAGCCGACACTTTCGAACGATCACTTGTTACTTCAGTCAACACTCGACAAGAATATTCACCTGTCGTGAGCTATTACTCGATAAAAGCCGCGATTAATCAAGGATCGTTCGCTTCACGTGATTCCGTACCAAAGGCGCCGCACAAGTGTCATGGCGGCCGGCTCCCGCACGGCCGGCACTGTCCGCGCATGCGCGCGCCGTTCTACGCCGCGCCGGTTACCCGTTTGAACCGAAATAGTTTGAAATACGGACGATTAGACGACCGCGACGATAATTCAGCGTTTTTTACGCCCATTTTACGACAACTACAATGATATACTCGATATTTTCTTTAGAGATTTAAAGAAATACGGAAGAATTTATTTCGCGAAAGACACAAAAAGGAGCGAAATAGTCCGAATCAAATTTCAAATCGGCGCGTACGCAAAGGAGTAAAACGCGACGTCACGTAATAACGTATCTAGACGCGTCATATCACATTAGAAAGTACATTAATCGGGTGTCGATCTTTTCGAAGGAATCGTAAAGATCGCTGTTCCGTGGCTACGAACTACAGCGTCGGAATCTGTTCTCACTAGAATGTTCCCGTTTCGACTGACACACCACGACGTAATATCGATCGTGAAATGATGTCGATCGCGAATACCCGCGATAATCGATACGTTCCGACAATCATCTATCACTTTAGTCAACACTCCCAACAAGAATTTCCGTTCGTTGTAAACTCTTACTCGATAAATGCAGCGATTAACTGAGAAGCGTTTGCTGCTACACGCGTTTCGTACGAAAGGCAACTGTGCGAGTGTCATGACGACCAGCTGCCGCGCAGGCGCGCACCGTTCAAACTGAGACGGTTTGAAAAACGAACGATTAAAGGTGCAATTTCACGCAGCGTCAAAACGCTGCCGGCTCTCCCCACTTTGACCCCCTATGAGTCACCGTCGACAAAACGGCAGCCGCTAAAGTCCTCCTTCTTTTTCATGGAGCTAGCCGCTGGATTCAAGGAGGCACACTCAGAGAAAAAAGTCGTATCAGTAACTATAAATTTGTAGTGAAATAGCGCCTCAACTATATACATATTATTAAATTCTAATAAGAATACTAGATTAAGTGAACTAAGAAAATATAGTATATTAACCATATAAACAATTTATAAATGGTTAATATTACTATATTTTCTTAGTTCACTTAATTTACTTATTGTTCTTATTAAAGCTTTATAATACATAGTTACAAATTTGTGTATGCATTTCTTATTTATTTTTGTCTTCCAAGTTCGAAACCAACGCTGCGCCTTTTATTGTAAGCGAGTGGTTTCCTTCTTAGGAGAAACTGAACTCCACTACGTCCCTCTGGTGACAAAGCCGCGTACTACTCGTACTGAGCGACACTTTAAAAATTTTTGTCTAAACTAGAAAAATGTAATTGTTATATCTATTTGCATGAAGTCCAAGTAACTACTCAATGTAGTTGAGTCACTACTTCACTACCAATTAATAGTGCATACAATTTGTTACCGTGACTATATTTTTATAATATTCAGCATTACTTTAGTTTCTATTACTTTGTAAAACTAGTTACAGGTACTTTAATTGCAAAAGTTGCCAAATTTATAGTTGCTGGAACTATTTTGTTTTCTCTCAGTGCAGAAGCGATTAACTTAAAAAGAGAAGAAGCTAGCCGCTGGATTGATATTCTATATTTTTTAAATCGTTTTTCCTACAGATTTAATTCGTGTGTTAAACTAATAAAAGATTAAGAATGCGTGTCAAAGTAAATTTAAATTGCTCGAACAGTATGTTGTCAGAAACATTGCGAAAAGAATTGCCATCGATAGTAGTTAAAGAGAATAGGAAACGACGAATATTGGTATTGTGTGCAATTATGCGAAAATTGCAAGAAAATGAGGAGAAATCGTACAAGAAAAAGCAATATTGGGTGGCTACTTTTCGCTGTAAGAGCCGCCGTCGTTTTATTGACGCTACAAACGCTTCGAAGCGTTTGAGCGGCCAACCAGAACAAAGAATTTTACTAATTGACTAATCAAAGAATGCTTCGAAACGTTTGTAGCGTCAAATGGACCGCAGCCTAAATGATCTCAATTCGGTGCTTTTTACGCGCGTTTTAGACAGCTACAATAATGTATTCGCAGGAGACGCAAAAAGAGGCGAAATAGTCTCGATCAAATTTCAAATTGACGCGTGCGTGACGGATTGAACCGACTCGGGGACTCAATCCCTTCAAAGGAATTATAAGTATCACTGTCCCTACGGACAGTCGGCACATATTCATAGTCCGTTCTTATTAACTCTTTACTTAAGACGGTCTTAAATATATGCGTTCCATTTCATGCGTGATGCGCATGATGTATCATTTTATCCTTCTTTAATATTTGATGAACAACAAAAATAAGTGATACATGATGCATGAAACGCAATACACTCGTCATGTGACATTACAGAACGATGTCGCCGTACCATTAATTCGTTTCAAATTTGTCTAAAAACGCTGGCTACTAGTGCAATCTAGTGCAATACATAAAAAGCTTCGCTTATCCATAGATGACGTAAAACACAATTTACATATATGACGTAAAACATAATTTACATAGTCTACGTTGTATATATAATGTGGATATAGATTTATGGATTATTACATTTTACGCGTAAAGGCACAACCTTGGAAATTACACTATGTGGTGCCATCTGACTGTTTTCACTCTAATCACAATGCTCGTCGAGAAGACGTTAATGCAGTCTTTTTTCAACCGCGTAAAACTGCGATAAAATCCCAGCCATCGGTCTTCGATATCATTTGATATTATCTCGTGACAGTCGAAAAAATTCTGTTCCAAATATAGCATATAAATAACAAACAAAAGAATGAGTCATCGTGTCTTATCTGTCGATGCAGAAAAATTCAATATCGGCGCGTCATCGCGTGTATATTTATACGAACGCCGAGTTTTCATCCTACGTGCTACGAACGCGACCTATTATTTTTTTTGCCTTTTTTTCCGCCTTTCACTAAAGCGTAGAAAATTCGCGCGAATCGCTCGAGGCACGCTAGCGTAACGCGCACGCGTACACGGCGGCTGGCCGTCACGCGTCACGCGACGTTGAGACATGTGACCCGTTTAAAGTTTCACCGTGCGTGCAATTACCGTGCGAGCGCCGCCGCGCCGCGCTCGCGGATTCCTGTCGCGCAGTCGATTCGAGTCGGTTCTCGGAGCCTCCCACTACGTTGCATCTACGAATCCGTAGGTTATGTCGCCGTGTTTATACTCGCTGTGATCCCGCGAGATCGAAGTATTCGGACACGCGGCGCTTCGTGTCCGCGCGCGCTTACGATCTGTCATCCCAGTCATCGCGGCGAGCCTGACAGAGGATCGCATGGGCAAAATATGAGAAGGATCACGTCGGAACGTCAACTGGGACATCGGCTGGAAAATCGGCAGTCGTGCTACTGCGTCGTGTCCGCGAGCTAATTCGATAACGGCCCAAGGTTCGCATTCGCGATCGTTATAGATCGTTCTTTCTCGCTCTTCCTCGTTTTTCTCTCTCTTTTCCTTCTCCCGTCTTGGACATCCCGTATCGAGACAAGACTCTCACGCATATGTTTACGCGCAGACAACTATCGAACGAAAGCGAAAGTCGTATTTTTCGTCTCCGAGGAGGTGTGCGTCGCGATCGATTTTCACGCGTTGCGTATTTCTTTTTTTACCGTAGGTGGTGGCCGCTACGAAACCTTGTCCTATTTCTGTAGATCGCCTGTATACGTATGTATATATGTATATATATATATCACGTAAACATATCGTGTACTAATATATACTTCAGGACTTTCTCGCGAGAACGTTTTTTTTTACGGTCTGTTTACGGTTAGAATTAGCCATCGTGAAAACTGTCACTCTTTTAATCCGAGAAGTAGACTATAATATGGCTTATTTATTTTGTGAAGGCTTAATGATTGTATGGATGATACAATTGTCAAAATTTAATGTCAAAAATTATAAGTTTAATATTTCTATTTTTATTTAATTATTCTCTTTAATAAAATTGACAAATACGATACATCATCGAGAGGTGTGCTCAGAATTTATTAAATACATTTTGATAACATTTAGGGATTAATCTGAAATTTTATAGGTTATCTGATTATCTAATTGGCCTAATAATTTGCAAGAATAATATTATAATCTATTTGTAATGGTATTGGAATGTTCTGGAATAAATTATCTAATTTAATTATGTGTGCGATGGATCAATTTAATTCTTTATTTGAAGCTGACATGCTATGACTAATGACTGATGACTCATTCTTAACATAAGATCATTTTTTGTGTTGATTGACAGGACAGCTGTGTTATGAGTGTTGGTTTATCCATGTACGATGGCTTGGAGAGTGGCTTGGAGAGCGAGAGTCCTCCTGGTAATGGCTTGGACAGCACTACGGGTGCTACAAAAAAACTGGCTAGAGGTATCTCCCGCGCAACTGAAAATGCAGCGATTGTTTCCTATGCTCGTTTACAATTGGCAGCCTTAGGAACACTCGATACACCAGAATTCACATTTTCATTGCCAGACTTGTCTGTGTATCCAGGTATCATTCTTTATCCAAATGCAATGTGTATCCTAATTGTTTTTTATTAACATTAGCAAACTTTTGATTGATATTTTATATCTAGATTCATTTCGTAAATTCTTGGAGAAGGATCTGATAGAGAATGGATGCCTGAGTTCTTTAGAAGCTGCAGGTCGATTAAACTGGTGGTACAAAAGTGGAAGCACTAGAATTCTTTGGCCACTAGCAACATCTGGAGATGGCAACTGTCTACTTCACGCTGCGTCATTGGGAATGTGGGGCTTTCATGATAGATTACTTACTCTGCGAGAGGCATTACACAATACTTTGACCAAAGGAGAATACAGACATGCACTTTTCAGGTATAAAATAAGAAAATATTAATTTTAAAAGACGAGAGATAAATATTTGAGACACCTATTTATTTAATACCATAATTATTAGACGATGGAAGTGGAGACAAATGAGCCTGAATGAAGCGGCTGGATTATCGTACACAGAAGCGGAATGGTTATCAGAATGGCAAAGTATAGTGGATATGGCATCTCCTACAATCAGAAATCAGACTGCTACCTCTTATCAGAGTCTTGAAGAAGTATTATAACATCTTTTCTTGACTATCAACTTTTATTTTAGTTAGATATACAATATATTTTGATTTCAGATACACGTGTTAACCTTGGCTCATATCTTAAGAAGGCCTATAATAATTATAGCAGAAACTATGTTGAAGGACGCGGATGGAGTAGCTTTAGCACCAATCCCATTCGGTGGAGTGTATTTACCCCTGGAAGTGCCGCCTTCGCATTGTCATAGAACACCCTTACTTTTGGCATATCATTCTGCTCATTTCTCCCCGCTTGTAACTGTAGATGGCTGCAATGATTATGGCAGCGCTTGTGGTGAAGGCGTTAGTATACCATTAGTAGATCCAGACACGGGCAAACTGTTATCAGTCTTATTTGCCGTGGATCCTGGCCCTGATTGGGATTGGGTTGATGGTTCACGAGAATTGTTAATTTGTACGCAGGATACCGTAAGTATCCTGTTGCATACATTTAGCCTGTCCAACACTTTGCTCGTGAGTCGAAACGCTTCCACCTCTCCACCTGAATCAGATCTGTCCAAGCGTCGTAGAAAGAAGGAACCAAAAGGGAGCCAATTTCTCAATTTGCAATTATAGTAGGTGTTTTTATTTTGTTTATTATTCTTGTTTATGACACCCAAAAATTACAATAAAATTTTAATCAAACGTTTTGATCTTTAATCTGATCATCATCAATGATTTTTAAAATAACTGATGATGACCAGATTTCTACGACGCTTGGACAGACTTGAATTTAGATGGCATCTATGTGTCTATCCTTTGTTATTTTCGCTCTGTCTCGCTTTACCGAGATGGTGGGGAGGTGGAAGCGTTTCGGCTCACGAGCAAAGTGTTGGACAGGCCTGATTTAGCATATTGTTAATAAAGTATTAAATTGATAACGGAATCATTTTATTACTTGTATGCAGATGGAGGCTTTGTTGCGACAGTATTTAGATTGCGAGTATCAAAGTTTCACGTCCGAAGATATCGACAGGCTTTCTGATTCGGATGGTTCTTTATCGAAAACCGCGAAGCAATTGTTAGAGGTCGCGAAACAATTCGGTTCTATCGGTAAATCTGTCAGTAAAAAAATATGGTCTATGACGAACAAAAGGCCAAAGAGCCCGCCTTCCACGAGCGGTGGAATTTCGACAGAAGGCTTGTTGTGTGTGAGAATAAAGAGTAGACGTCATCAGTACGTGGATCAAATGCTTCAAAATTATCTTCAGTGTGCCCATGCAAGGTATTTCCACTTTGATTATTCGATAAATCAGAAGAGTGTGGATCATAGTTACATCGATTTGCTGTATTTATATATTGCAGATATCTACAAGATCATCAGGTGGATGACACAGGTAGTGAACTAAATTACGGTGCCGGCAAGTCCAAATTTTACGCTGCCAGTGATCGCGATAGTCATGCGAGCGTTAACAAACTATTACCTACTAACACAAACAAAAATCATACGCTTTATCTTTCGAGGTATAATTGCAAAATCTAGACTTTCTTCACTATATCTAATCATGAAGAGTAAATTAACATTTTTTTCACAGATCTACATTTTTTATTGATAAAACTCCATCAAGTAATACGGGACCAGAGACTTGGAATAATAGTGACCATTTAAAGGTATGTCAAGTAATTTTCAAAAGGAATAAATTCTGTTAATTAAAAGTTGCCATTTGTACAGGGCACCGTGAAGGAGTGCCGCAGTGAACACTGCCAATTCTTTGGATCGCCAGAAAACCAATATTATTGCTCGCAGTGCTGGGCTCATCAACAGTCTCGTTAAACAACCGTCCATAATCGTACATGACAATAATCTCAGATTAATATCGTTCAAAATAAGCTATTAAATAATTTTTAGACATAATGCTAGCCGTAAGATAAAGCTTATGAATGTCCCACCAACATATCGACGATAATATTATGTTGTTTTCAGTTTTGTTTCTTCTCATGTTTTCTTGTATTTATTAACATTTTCTATCGGAAAGCTGCATATCGTATGCACAGGATTCAATTAATCGACATACTGACTCATTATGAAGCGTGTTTATTGCAGCACATATTTTCGTTTCAAATTTAAAAAATTGTGTATTTTTATTCGAATAACAAAGTTATTTTGCAATTTCGATGTGCCTTCTGTTCTATATACGCGGAACAAAAAATGATGATTATGATAAAAACGTTCACTCACAACTACCTCTACAATTCGATTATAATGGTCAGTAGTTATCACTCCGCGGTTTTTTTATATTGATAAAAAATGATATGGAAACGTTTATAATCTCATTATCCTGTGCATGTACAGCTGTGTAAAGAATAAACCATATTTTTATACATATCGCCTCATTATTTACCGATGTGCGGAATATAATAGTAGTTAAGAAGATACACAAAAAGCCAGTTTTTGCCATAATAAAATGTATTTACACATATTTCCTCACATTAGCCTATCATCATGTGAAAAAGGTAATTAATAGTAAATGATTAACATTACCTGACATTATTACCCATATTCACTAAATTATCGACAAAGCATATGTGATAATATTACGCTAATTTTATTAATACCTCTATGAAGAAAAAACTTTATGTACAAAAAAGAGAAGGAAATAATTATGCAGTATATAAATTATTGTTTTTTTTTTTCAGTACTTTGTATGTTTTCTATTATTATAAATAGCTATATAAGAAAAACATGAAATGAGAAAAGATTTTACAATACGTCGAAGGAACTAGGGATATTCACTTCAGCTACAATACTACTACAAGCGCAGAGTATATGCTTAGCTATTGGAATTTAAAAATGTCCTCTTGCTTTCATTTTATCATTTAAACACTTTCAACATTCGATATTGGTCTTTCAATGAAATGACTAATAAAGAAATAAGTAAAAGAGTACCACCTATATATTTTGTGTCTTTAAAATTGAGTTTCACGTACTATTTACAATTTCAGTCATACGAGCACAGAGACAGTATCAGAATCGATTAGTTTTGTATCCAATACCTTTCACTTAAGTAGTAAGCTTACATTTAACCAATTTCAACTGGAAAGTTTTACTTCCTCTTATGAAAGATGATAGCTAAAGAGAGATCTTTAAGAAAATTATAAACCAAAGTAACTTTTATGGCTGTAGCATTATGCGCGTATAAGTTTCATTATAAATTCTTTTCAAGACATTTAATGTCATTTATAATCAAAACTAAAATGTAGCAAAAGTTATTCATTTTTAAAACCATGAGTGAGTTTATCATTCAGACCCGCGAAGAAATAAAAACATGATTATGGTTAATTTCATTTTGTAATTCAATAAAATAATACGGCGAAAATATCAGTATGATTACATCGATATATAGATGCACATACATATATAAATATAATTAATGATATCAATGTATAACATGGATTCTAGTGTGTGAGATGCAAAATTTATTACTGATAATTTTTTAACAGGTCTTCTTCGGCAGCTTTTTTCTCTTACACTAGATTGAATTCTTCCCCTGACAGTTTTTTTTTCTTTTGTGTCATTGTAACATAAATAATTATTCAAAACAATGCAAATTTTATATATAGATATTATACTTAGGATCAATTGATGTACCCATTTACAACTTTAAATAAGATGTGAAACTAGATGTCCAATGTAAAAAAAAAATCAATCGTGTACTTATAGTACTTACGTATGATTATTTTTATCGAACGTTTATCATTGTAAGGTAAATCAATTGGTCCGTTCCTATTTAAAAGATCAAAGTGCCAGCCACAACACAACAAGCAAAGTGCTCCTATCCATAGTACTTATATCCATATCTCACGCGCGTATGCGCCGTAGCATATTGCTTAAGTTAAAGAGCTTGTAAACACGGAATTCTCCATAACTTCATACAACTATTAACATTTCAATCTTTCTATTAACTCTCGCCCAGCGAAAACTGGCATCATTCTTAATTAACTCTATTGATTTTTTACACGTTTCATAATAAGTTTCTATAAAATATATTAAATATTTATGTAATACCTATATCGCGTATTTGTGTAATACATACAACAAATATAGCTTAACATTATATTCAATATATTATATATGCATAACGTGAATAATCAAATTTTTTAATCACGCGCCATAATAAATAAAAATTTTCATTACGTAATGATTCAATTTTCGTTGTCCAACAAATATTTCGGTAGTGCGAGAGTTAAAGAATATTATCTTTCATAAACCATCGTTAAACAAAATCTTTAAAATTACTAAACAATAAAATTTTTAAAAACCATGAATTTCTTTTATATATAAAGTCTGAATAGGCTATATATATATAGATTTGTTTTTAAAAAATATAAATAACAAAGATTGACGATGGTTTAAGAGAGACATATCCATAATCTTATTTAAATTTTTTTTAGAGTATTTTATCCATTTTCGACAAAAAAATACTTATTTGAACTTTGATATCCAGAAGGAAAAACAGAGAGATCGTCCGGTTTAGAAGCTCGTTAATTTATTAATCTATACAGAACTGATATATAATAATTAGCGATTCACGGTTTTTTATTATCATTTAAGAAATGGATCACGATTCCCCATTACCACTATCATCACCATCCTCGTAATCGGTCGCGCTCAACTGCTCATCCTCATCATCATCCAACTCGTACTCGTCATCGTAGAAGTCCGTCATATCTAGTTGTTGTTCGGCCGGCCTCGCTCGAGTCTTTATGCAATAATCCTCCAGAGTTACAGGCACGACAATACCTTCCTTTTCGGCTTCCATCTTGGCAGCTTGAGCTTGTTTCCTAAACAAAAAAACATAAACGAGATATATATTGAGAAAATACCTACCTTGGTTGTGACCAATCTTCTGCCTATCAAATGAAAAATTAAATATATTTTTAAAATATATCTAAAATTTCCTTGAGAATTTCTTGATTCTTTAAATATCTTTTTGTGGCTTGCTTGGGAATATAGAATTTTCTAACAAATATTTCATTCGTAAACACCAAAATTTTAGAGAACAATTAATCGACTTTAGCATGAAATCTAACGTAATAATTATTATTTATAATGCAAATATTGTTATTTCTAAATTATTATTATTTCTAAACAATAGCCTCTTAATAACAGGTAAATTAATATAATTGTTAAAAAAACAGTTTTCATTTTCGTGTATAATTAGAACAAGAATTGGTTTTCCTAGATAAGTTTATATAGCCGCTCTAGAGCGTTAAAATATATATATTTATGTTGCACCGACATTCTCGTTTCCGCAGTTATCTGTTTCGCACAGTCGTCACAGTTTTTAGCACGCTATGGATCCGATAGCGGTACAATTCCAACGAAAATGCGCAAAGTTTCTTGCAATCGCGTGATGATGTCACGCAATGGCATTACTAAGGATATCTTACCTTATGATATTTTCATATTCTTTGTCTCTTCCTTTGGAATCGCGCCAGCGTCTATACATCACGGATGCGTCAACGTTGGCTGGACTATACGTGTTGGGCTCATTCAACAACGAGATCACTGACAGCAGGATAGTCCTGAGATGAAATATATAATCGATTAATAATTCTAACAGAAATTTCTATCGTTGTTTCTACAATTTCCAGCATCTTCAGTTTTATATTTTGAGAATTATTGCTAAATCGCAGACAATTGCAACTTTCACACGGAGAGAATTTTTTCTTAGAGCTTACCCTGAAAATATGATAGTCGTGGGACAACATTGTACTTTGAAGAATTTTAATGCAAACCTCTCTCATTCATTAATAAAACTACAATAAAATATAAAATAGGTTTGATTAACTTTACTAAAGTGCATGGTAAAAATCTTTAAAATATTGTATTGTACCACAACTATCATATTTTCAGAGTAAATTTTAAAAGAAAATTCTCTCCGTGCATGGATTCTTGTTTTCGATTTTATGCGTGGCACTGTGCACCCACCTGACATTCTGGGTCGGATTCCACCTCTCACACGGTAACTCACCGCTTTGTGGATCGTCTACGGGTGGATGCAGGATTGATATGCACAGATCACCGTTCTACATAAAGAAAGAAGTAGCCTTTTACACTAATTCTCCTAACATTTAATTCTTCACCTTTCGATTAATATAATAAGCCTGTTCGTTATCGTTGCATTGGACTGCGTTAAAATTTTTTACCTCACCTTCACCAAACTTCAAATATATATTTCGTTTTAAGTGTACACAATAAGTGCCAACAAGCGTAGTAATCACAAAGAACAGGCCTTGTATCGGTTTGTTTTCTGCAATGAGTTGAAATTTACGTATGTTATTTTTGGAAATTTACCCAATAATGTATTTTGGTATTTATTCGCTTACATATGTGCTAAATAATTTATTGTTAAGAAATTAAGGTGAGCCTAACAAAGATGCTCGCTTCAACTTGAAAAGATAGTCATATATATATTTTTATTTGCAATTTCTAAATATATTTATTGTTATTTCAGAAAAAAAGAGCCTGTGCATGTGTAAGAATTTGTGCGTGTGGCGTTCGCGTTCATTTTGTTGTCCTTTCGCCAATACACAGCGACCTCGGTGCTTCTGGTTCCGCGTTTCTTGTCCCTGAGAAGACATCGTTGCTCGAAGGACGAGACCTCCGGATGTACCTTTACGGTACGTGAAGAGAAGTCGCCGAGGTCACCGTGATTCTACACCATATTCGGAGAAGAGATATGACTTTTTTAAATCAAAATTATGCGTTATCGGAATCGAATAAAACTATCAATATACGAGAAGTAAGGCTACGTATAGCAAGTAGAAAAAAAAACATAAGTCTTGGGCCGTCCTATAAACGCGTGCCAAACATTATGAAAATCGTAGAAAAATTGCTGCAGACGTTTTCTCATGCACAAGAATCGCTTCTATCTTTCGTCTCTCCTGTGTGAAGACGTTCGGCAAGTAGGACAAGGCGCACCGTGGTTTCACCGTGGCTCGACTCCGAACACCTCGTAATAAACCACGAAGGCGAAGGCGAGCTCCTCGAGTAAACGCCCGGCACTTGACACGACCGCTCCGACGGCGATAGCATCGCTGTATCCGTGCATGCATTTATACAAGCCGATGAGTACAGACGCAGAATCGCGCGAAGTGTAACCGGTGGAGGTGACCGGCACTTGAGATCTATATATCGAGAGCTACACGCAAACAAAATGTGAGAGGAAGCGTAAAAAAATAATGAAATTGATTCTAGAAATAGATTCTGCGTAAGAAACGTGATATTCAGTGGCTTATTATAAAAGCACTCTGCATATATTTTATCTACACGAAGCTAAATAAAACAATGCCGTTGCCTCTTATTCTTTACGTATGTAAAATGTTTACCGTATTTACCGTACATTACTGGATTTGCGTGCCGACGAAAAAGATCAGGGAAGATTCGCGTAATGTACAAGATACACACGCGTACGAATAATATGAATTTCACGACGGGGAAAGTTGGGCTTGAGAAGAGCGAACCGTATACGTGTTAAGCCATGCGGTATATATCGAGTAAACCTTCTACGACGGTCTGCTTCGATTGCGAAAGACCTCTACATACTGAAGTAAGTGCCGTTTTCTCGAGGATTTGCGCAATGCGCAGATTATCATCGAAATAAAATTTCACGCGGCGAAGAAAAAGCGAGATAAGTCGACTCTTCGCGTATGATTAATCTCCTTTGTACAACCGAGAGTTACTCTTTTACGGTCTACCTCGCTGGATATAGAGATCGTTGATTTTCACTTTACAGTTAGTGTGGCTTCGCTATGATCACGCGTAATGGAAAAAATGAAGACGACGTGCTACAAGATTTTGCTATGTATTTTGAATTTAAGGATGTATCTGAGATACGACCATTGACAAAAGTCTCCCAAATTCGAAATATTTATATAACTGCGCCAAACGTGTAGTAAATCTAGTGATAACTTATATAAATAGTAGATAATACAATATATATATATTTTTTTTTAAATTATTTTTCACTTTTCGATATTTTATTAATTTTATTTGTCATTTTTCAACTTTCTATAACAAAACATTATTTACCGGTGCAAAACGGAAAAAGTAATTGGAATACGGTTAAAAAAGATAAATATGCATTATTTAAATAATATAAATATATTATTATGGCAGAATAGGGCAGAATATGCTATATTGAGCCATACATACCGCAAAATTGTTATGAATAATAATTTCTCTGAAACCGCGTTGTGAAAATGAATTTAATTTTGCAAAAAGTTCCAGTAATTTAGGATCTATACGTAAAAACAAATTAAATTTTTGATACTATTTCTTCAATACTTTTATTACTAATTACATTCGACAAAGTTGCATTTCCCGTCTCTTATAGAACTTTAATACTAATACTGGCCAATTAATCACTTATTTTCACACACACACACACACAGTATTAAAAATACTATTAATAATATTTTTAATACGTAAAATAAATTATTAATTGACCAGTACTAGTATTAAATTTTTATAATCATCATAATTAAAATAATAATTACTTTCTAACGGTTTAGTGAATCTACTTGAAATTTTTTTTTAGTATATTACAGATAACAAAGGAAGAGTTTCCCGCAATTTCATCAATTTAATACTATTTTTGGAATAGCTCAGATACATCCTTAAATGTGCTGAAATACAAATAAAACGGGCATTTAGCGTTAGATATATGATAGAAATGAGAAATGCCGTATTTGCAAAAAAATACGGTAAATAATTACAGTTACATAAAGATAAGTTGTTCAGCTTATCAATCGATTAGCAAACAGATCAACTGTTTTGGATATTCGAGTTGAGATAGGAAGTAAACGGCGATTTAAAATACCCGATTTAAAATATTCAATTTTATATTCGTATTCGCGTCTCCATACTACACACATAAACTATGTTATTTTACTGTTAATTCTATATTATACTACAAACATGTCCAGTTTGCAGCAAGAGAGTAACTGTGAGAGTAACTAGTCTACAATTCACAAACTTTAATATCCTCTCTTCGACAGTCCAGACCTTTAAAAAAAAAGTATTCGTGTTTGCCTCGTTACTCATAACACGTTCTCGTCGTTACCATCCCTATCGACGACGGGCGAGTGGACATGGATGTCCACGCGGGCTTTCGACGGTCATTGACTTCGCTTCGCTAGCCGCCGAAGGGTCATATACGACGAACAGCGAGCAAGAGATGCGCCGACCGAGGTCGATAAGCGTGTGGGAATGCGATACTTTTGTACAAACGCAAATGATACCACCGCAATATGTAAGAAGAACGCGGAAATGCATTCCCAATCGCACCCTGAATACTTCCATCTCAAAAGATACTCCGAATGATACGGTCCGTGCGAAATATCGTACTAATCTTAATATTTTATACCTGTACTTGTTGGTCACATGAGAGCAAGTTAGCTATATGTGATATTTCTATAAGAACGTGGACTATTTCGCGAGAAATTATTTTAATATACCTTATTTTAATCAATGTTTTATTTCGCGTGGACGATATTATAACGAACGAATGAGAGCGAAGTTTAAATGCAGTACTTCGGCGTAACAGACAGGAAACGGTCGTGCTTTCGACCTTTTAAAGTGGCGAACAACACGACGATCAGTCCTCGTAAAAACGTCGCGTATTATCAGCAGTGTGCCAACTTGTCTCGTCGGCTGAACTCGTTTTCCCGCTAATCGTCGCGCAAATTCGCATGTCGACGGATACGGCGGAAGAACAGGAATCTCAGAGTTTTACAAACGTCGAACCTGACGACGTGTGGCTCGCGATAAATATAGTACGGCCGGACGTTCCAAGAATGTGGTGGCGGTGATACGTCAATATGAATGCAACCTCCTGGCGAGAACTACTATGTAACGCGCAATTTTTCGAGTTGACTGTTTTTACTTTCTTTTTTTTTTCCCTTTCCCGTCCCGTTCGCCCGTTGCGTCTCGATGGTACCGACGGCCCGGGGTTTGGACGGCCCGGCTGGTTTCACAAGCGCTGAAAGTGACGATGTAAAAGCTGATGGTTGTAAAAGCTATGGCGGCGGAGGGTGGAAGATAAAGAGAGGCGGACAGACGAGCGGACAGAGCGGGATGGTCGTTATACAGCAGCGAGGGGCGGTGAGAGTATGACGAGAGCAGAGAGAGAGAGAGAGAGAGAGAGAGAGAGAGAGAGAGAGAGAGAGAGATTGGGGGGAGAGAGGAGGATGAACGGAAAAGGGACGCAAGGGAGGATACGCACGTACACACGTACGAGAGGAAAGGGTCGAAACGGGCAGAGAGAGAGCACGCGGGGGATCGATAATTCTCGTATATATTCTCACTCACCTCATATACATTCGGATGCCAAACTTTTGTCATGAAACGAATGCTCGGTGGACTGTACGGATAATCCGGTGGGAACTTCATGTGTGCCTGTAACATAACGAATCAAGCTTCGTCAAGATATATTCTAGACATTCGACTTCGGCTTCGGGTCGCCGAGACGCCCACGCGTAGTCCACGCGACACGCGCCTTCGCTCACGTATCTATATGCATCGACGTGGATTGAAACCGTTATAATTTCAGCGAGTTCAATATCTAACGTTACACACGTGCGGAAAAATGTGCGTTGCGCTAGTAAGACCGTCGGTTCTATTCTCACGATCAACGTGGGAAATTTTCCCGCGTGCGTGCACCACCAAAATTAGTCAACCCACCGAAGTTATACCGGTTTTAGTACTTGTTTATGCGAGCTCTCGAAAAATTATCGGAAACTTTTTCGTGTCAAGCTTATGTCTGATCCAATTTCACACATAAACTTTCTGATCTGTTATTTACAACGATGTACAAAGTTAGAAATTGGCTAATGGCTACAATAACTTATTTCTTATATTTTGTTAAAAAAAATTGTTATTCAAATTGATAAAAAGAAAAATTAACGCTCTAGAAATTAATTACTCTAGACGACCTGTAAATAAACACATCGGAGTTCACCGATGCGATACCGTGAAAGTGGAGCAATATGGCCGTTTAGAACGTAGCCGAGATAACGAGACAAGATGTAAAATCGGAGCGCAGGCTTCGACGTCGATTCGACATTTCGATCGGGTTCGGAATCTCCAAGGGAATCTGCAACGATATCGATTTCTATTCCAAAGCGCGAAAGGGGTGTCTAGCTATTCGATGGAGGCTTCGTCGTCGGGGACGCTATATTGATCGCGACCTGGTCATGGCCCAAATATCCACCTCGTCCTCCGGGATAACCGCGTTCTAGAATTAACCTACTTTCTACCGACTACACGCTTACAGTGTCACGAAAATTCTACTCGGACTGATTCGCGTTGCGCCACGTGTACTCGCAAATTGTCTCATTGTAGCAATTTTTGTTACAATCAATTTTCCGGAACTGCTTATTCAACTACAACGGAATTGCTGGCTAATGGTTGAAAAGGTTCTAACTTTATAATGTGTTTTCTATTTATCTTCTTAACGTGACAATTAATGATGCACGAAAAGAATGATCTACTAAGGTATCTAAAAATTTAGACAAATCTGAAAATAATTTAATTGGACCATCAAAATAATTACATAGGAAATCTCAAGCATGATGAGCAATGCTATAAAAAGTCTAACAACCATTTTGAGCCTTTTCCTACATAATCCAACAAAATTATTGTCAGATCTGTACCTAGATAAATTTTTAAACACTTTAACAAAATTGTTCTTTCCGTACATGTTCAACTTCTACTATTAATTTTTTTTATAAAAAATGGAATTTTTCTGTAATTCTTATTTATTGATAATAATCGACGCCCATTGAAATAAATAAATATAGGCACATATCGAGTTTTCCTACGTGATGCCGCAATATTGATTGCGATTATCAGCGTGCGATCTTATGTGCCATTGTCAGGAAATATTACGTGAATTATGTCTCCAATACAAACTTTCTATTTCTATAGCAAAATCCTACTAGAATTTTTATATTTCATAATAGCTATTCGTCTCGAAAACCGCTTTGGCAGAAGAGAGATTATAAATCGTGTGGATTTTTGCAGATTGCTCCGGAATGGAACTATCACCTCGACGTCTTTCGTCGCAACTCCACCGTGTGACCTACAAATTTTCGCGACCTACTTCGACAATAAGCAACTGTGGTCATCGTAACGCGACGTTGTGTAACGTGAGCTAGGCGACAACTTTTAAAACTATCGAATCGTGTCATGCCTGACGACGAGATCAATTCGATTCAGGCATTTTTGTAAATGAGACTGTCATTCGGTCTATTCTATTCTTAGCTTAAAAGTGAAATTAAAAGGCGAGGCAATAACAATATTTTATTCAAAATCTAATTATAATTATCCGATTTCAATCAATCGCTCTTTTGTCAACCTTTTTATGCGTTGTAAACTATGATATAAATTCTTTCGAATTTATAAGTTTCACAGATAGAATTATGTACGTTTTTATAAAGATAAAGTATGTAATTTGTAACTTGTAAAAGTTTATCATATTTTCTTTTGTAATAATCAAATTCTTTTCGCGTAATAACTCACGAAAAGAAAGGAAAAGATAAAAATAACTTTTAGCTTTGTCAACATGCGTAAAATATAAACAAATACTTTTCCTTTTAGAATCGTGGATCCGAACAAATCGACAACCGCAACTTCTTTTTAAAGATTCGCGGTATATTGACTATCGATTCCACAGCTGTATTATCGCGAAAAGTTGCACTCGCGAAGCGGGATGTCCGCCATCTCTTCACGAGGTGAAAGGATAAAGTCTGATCGAGAGACGGACTTCGTGGAAAATGAAATGGCGAAGTTGCTGCGTCGAAAATCGTGAGCTCGTCAGATAGCGGATCGATTTTTCGTGCCCTGACGACGAACCGGCGCACGATCGTCTCAGCGGAATGAGATTAGGTGAAAGTTGGTCGGCCGTGCCGATCGGTAAAGGCCTGCTTGCACCAAGAATAGAATTGAGACAATGCTCGATGGCATTTTATGTAACTTGGCAACCGTATCGGCTATCTTTTACCGAGCCGTGCATAAATTTTGATCAGGGGACAGGGGAGGGACAGGGGATTCTTTCGATAAGCAGAACGTAATCTTGCGAGAAGATCGCCAGGATCGTCGTTAAGACCGAAAGAGTACGAGACTCGATATCTCCGTCATGTGCTATTAAAATGCGAGAGAGACATTGATATTTAAGTATCGCGTGCCAACATACGCACGTTTCGAATACACAATCATAAATCCAAGTCAAATTGAAATTTTCCGCTTCGTTTTAAAAGGCAGTGATCATTAAAAATGAATGAGGGAGGCGTGATCCAATCAGATTATGTGCATACGCAATTCTTTCAGCGTTCCGTTTCGTATCATCGCGATACGAAATTACGTCGCAATGCTCTTTCGCGACTTTGATAAGCCTCATTCCGTTATACATAGTTACGTTGCTACCTTTAGCGTTCTGCGAAATGAAGTTTATCTCAAGCTAAATAAGGC
Organism: Mycetomoellerius zeteki; assembly: GCF_001594055.1. Taxonomy (NCBI): domain Eukaryota; kingdom Metazoa; phylum Arthropoda; class Insecta; order Hymenoptera; family Formicidae; genus Mycetomoellerius; species Mycetomoellerius zeteki. The sequence goes on from NW_017255965.1 coordinate 63,453, forward strand.
ATAAAGTCCTGTATAAATTTGCATTATAAAACTTGATCTATAAAGCTAAAACCCGAAACAATTAAATTTATCAGCCGTTTGATCTCGCAAAATATTCGTAACGGAAAAAATTGATTTTAAACTAACCAGAAAAAGTTCATAAATAAAGGCGAGAAACTTCGTACCCCTTTAGACAACGAAATGATAGTACGTAAAGTTATTCATTCACGAAGATACCTCAAACGCAGCGTAAGATGAAAGCGATTGTTTACCTGAGCACGGCGCAACGCAAGCATTCACCGATTAAGGTCTAACACGATTACGGTAAAATGGATAATAGATTAATTCAGTGCTCCGAGCGGAGCAGTGGACGCAGTCTTTCGAAATAACCACGAAGAGGGATTTACATGCGCAAGGTGTACACGGCTTGCAAGAACCGCCGCGCTCGTTATTGTCGGTTACGTTGTGGGAAGATACGTTGCGTTACGTGAATAGGCGTTCACTCGTTCACGACGAGGCAGAGAGTGGTTTAGAAAGCGGACGGGACATGCAAAAACTTCGTAGCGCCGCGGCGGCAATGACAGAACTCATTTTACAGTCTGGCGTTTTAACCTGGCTGAGCATTAAAGCTTCTTTTTGCCTCTTCTCTGCAATCGCACTGGTTCGTGTCGTCAGAAGTGAAAAATCATTTCGATCTTTTTCTCACACACGTGCATTTACATTTCACACATTTTTCACCATCAGACGTAACATTTTTGAATGTGACTTTAAGAGAAAAGACAGAACGTCGATATTTCGAATCTAACAAAAGAGCCAAATTATTTATCTGATTAAAACGTTACTATTTCCTATCTAACTTTGTTAAATATTAATGCAAGAATAATCAATCTTCGGCGACTGAAAAAAGGGAAAGATAATAGATGTCCAAGTCCAAGCATTGGACTTCATCAACCGGTCAAGGTAGTCTCAATGACTCGCATGTGATTGTCAGAATTCACTTGGCAGGAAAATGCTTTAGTTTCTGAGATAAACATTGGCTCAAGGATAGGAAACAAGGCGCTCGAGCTGTGCGGCGACGCGAAATTCCGCATTGTCACACGTGCAAACATTTGGCGACGATAAAACAGATCATTCGAATCGTTTCATTATCGAGTTAATTATAGGCATCGATTGACAGATCATTGTTTCCTCGTATTACAAATTTGGATGCCTACAATGTGACGATATCCTCTAAATCTGTTTTGAAAAATATTTGTTTTTCCTAAAATTAAATAGACAAATAAATAACTCATTTTTAGAGTAGGCTACAAAATGTAAATATCTGATTTATGAAAATAGAATGCAAATTATAAGCCACATGTTTTCAGAAACGCAGTCTCGACGTAAACAATCTACGCATTTAGACTGCGGTTTTTAATTAAAAAATAATTTTTTTTTAATTAGATACAAACATATAAATTTATTTCCTTGGCTTCAAGAATAAATCACAAACTAATTAAAAGCGGTCATGTGAGCCACAGCAGTCGAAATATTAATAATTATTATCGAATTACATCGTTCGCAAAGGATGAATAATACAAATAGTTCAGCTGTGCAGACGTTAATAGTTTTTGAATCCAATATTTAACCGCAGTAATCTTTGCGATTGCATCTATCAAATTATACGTCAACTTTATTTAAACTTTCTACCTTTTTCGATATCAGATATTTTCAGTATTTAGCAAAGTGGAATAGATACAACATGTTGCAAATGCATGTTCGCGATATCACGCGGCGATAAGTATTCCACACCACATTACCAAGAATAGAATCCGTGCTCTATACTTGTATACGTATGGATTTACTGGCAAACCGAAACGATAGTCAATAACGTCGAGTTGCACTATGCGCCAAGTTAAGATACGCGTTTAATCCGTGTTTTATCGTAAAAAGTGTTTTATCGTAAAAATAATATATATGTGCCAGGTCGCCATGGGACATATTTAAAAGGCACAGCTCGCACAAAGACCCTTTGTTTATTTTACGATAACGCGGATAAGGAGGACGCGTTTTCGAGGTGAACGAAAAATCTCCTACGTGGAATACCGATTAAACTCGGGCTCGGACGGAGTGGGAAACGGGACGCGACGTAGACAAGCGCGACATAACCAAGAAGGGACCGACGGGGCGCGTATAAACTGGTATAAACGCGGAGCTAACACCGTCGATATCGCCTGTATCGCCGTTGCTCGGTGCGACTCCCGTAAATACACACGCGCGCACGTATGCACACCGTAAACAGCACAGAGGGGCACAGCGGGGTACCTTGAAATATCCGCCCTGGTAGAGAGTGTCGGGTGGACCGAAGATCGCGACTTCCCACTCGAACATGTTGTCCTCGTTGACCAGCTTGACGCGAAAGCCTTCGACGGGTTCCTCCTGTAGGCTTTTGTACTCCAGGGCGAGCGCCCGTAACGCGCTGCTCGTCGGCTGTGCCATGTCTTCACTCTACACGTCTCTTTCTCTCT